>NW_010514181.1:0-22631 GCF_000687285.1 Phaethon lepturus
GGTCACCTGGTCATAGAAGGAAATCAGGTCGTTATCCATGACCATTAAGTGAAGAATCCCATTTTTGAAATGTCAGTGCAACCACTTGATGCAAACCCTAAAGCAATTGTATGTCAGCAACTCCACCCTCAGAAAACTCTCCAAGTGGTCATTATTTGCCAAATTTGCCCCTACTGCCAGGTAAAGCTGCCACTGGGAGTAAACAAAACGCACATATGCTTATCACAAAAAACAAAACACCTGCCTGAGGATGGCAGCAGCTATTCAAAGCTTCAGATGTTGCCACAGCAACACTAAATGCAAACTTGGACAACACACATACACAGCATACACGAGAAAACCCCAAAGAACACAGACTGTTGGGACCAGGGAGGAAGGAACTGCAAGCTTTTCCAAAGTATCCAAGCATCACAGGAACTTATGCCTCATGTTAAAACAAACCCAATGACCTCTGAAGACAGAAGATAATTTCTGCAAACAAGACTGAGATGTTTGGAAAGTTTTAGTTATACAGCAACTTCAAGCTATACACTGAAAAACTCAATGTCTTTTCCAGCTGTTCAGTACTGGAATAACTGGCTGCTGCTCAGGACTCCCCAGAGACAGATAATTTCTCCTTTAAGGTCAAACCATCTTTTGGACACCCCCTGTTCAGATGAAACACTGACAAAGGTCTTACAGACCAAGCCAGCACAGAAACATCACAGCTATTACACCCAGTGTAATGACCCTGACGGTCTTCCTCTGGCTGTTGGAAACTGTCATGAATTCAGCCTACTAATGAGATAATTTTTCCTCCCTTGTGATGTATCATTCATGACTTTACAGACCTGCTGTCATTCCCAGGACAGGGACTTGGGGGACAGACACTGACATCACTCTGCCTTAACTGCACTGCATGAAGGTTGCCAAGAGCAAGCTCATCACACACAGCTTTTCAGAAGGGATGAAACTAGAGTATCGCCAAGCAGAGTAACCGCTTTATTACTTGGGATTCAAGGGAGAAAGTGCCTTTTCCATAATCAGTGCTATTTTGTCCCTCAGCCACTTGGCTTGCCACTAGTCTTTTCCAACAGTGTATCTACAAAGACAGCTAAATATGTGACAATGGAGTACAGCCTCAAAATTCACAGGTTTTGGCTGTATTCAGCTCTTTTTGAACTATTTTGCTTCTCTGAGACTCGAGCTATTCTGCTTTGCAAACAGCATACTTGTCTTTGGGAAGATCTGATGGCAAACCAGAGAGACTGTGTGTAAAGGGTTCCACAGGAGGCCAAACTGTGTGATAAGGGGCAGACAGAAAAACAGGAACAGGAAAAGAAGAAAAAAAATTACTTATCCAGCAACCTTGTGGGGGAAAACTTTGTGGGTAGCTAGACTGTTGCTTTCAGCATAGGGAAGGCACATTCTCCAATTTTCCAAACCTCCAGAAACTGCAACAGAAGTGGAAAAAGAAGTGAAACATGGGAATTGAGGTGGGGTCTTGATTGTCTCTCAAGATTGAGTTCATCTTTAAACAAGAAGGGAAGATGTCAGTTGAAACCTATTTTTCCTGGTATGTAATCAAGTTTTGCTACAGTTCATAGGAACTATTTAGTAAGAAGCACAGACCTCAAACAAGGCAGGCAGAATTCAGGCAGACGTTAAACATAGATTAAATGCATCATAAGATGACCAAGCACTCCATTCTCATCTGTGGATCTGGTGAACTAGGGCTACAGCAAGAGGTTCTGCTTCTGTTATGTGACTTGTCCAAAGTCCTCTTTTGCGAATTAATGTCAAACTCCATGCCCCAGGAAACTCTTTCTGCGGTCATTACCTTCATTTACTTTGAGGCTGTGGAGCCAGAGAGAAAGATAAAGATGGCCATGGCTAGCAAGGGCGTGTCCCATTGTGTATGCTGCAGATGCTTTTTCCAAGCATCTTATAGATATTTTCAAAGTTAAGCATCAAATTTTCACAATCTCTCATGCCACACTGCGGTACCCCTACAGTGAGCCTGGCAGAACAGCTCTCTCCAGACAGAGAAGTTGGAGGGCACTATCAAAGAAGAAAGAAATAGCAAACAGCCCTTCTGGAATAGCCCATACAAGCCCCTTTTGAAGGGGAAGCAGAAAACCCACGTAGCTGCAAGACAGTGGACAAAGTTTCTACATAGAAGAATTCATGAGAAGTAGCCAAGAAAATCTGCTCCACTCTGCCTCTGGGCAAGTCAGACAACCTTTCTGATGCCACATGGCATTTGGCAAACAGAGAAGTTGCTATGCAAGGGAAGTAAGAAGAATGAACAAGCTGCTGTTGCAACACTCCTGATGAAACTTGTATTGTTTCCAGGCACAGCTACGGGAGTAAATCAAGTTCTGCTCCTTTTCACTGGTGGTAACAACAGGTTTTCCTCATGTTTCTTTCTAAGCTTTTTTCCTTGGCCTCCTGCCAGGCTGTGATCTCAAGTGGCAGAAACTGTCTACCCCTTTCACACACCCAAAGAGATGCAGAAACACGTTACTTTAGGCCTGGTATGTGCTTTTTCATTTTCTACATGGGTATTTTTTACTAATATGAGCTGCACGACACATTACATTGTTCAAAAAACAGCCAACCGGAAGCAGCACATGAAGAGAAAAAGACGACCACCTCCTTGGCTGAATATAGATGAAGGTCTTGCAATTACTCCTCTCTGCATCTTTGGCCATATGGAAAGCAATTACTGGGGGCACAGGGGAAAGCAACACCCGCTGGCTTTTTTCAGAGTCTGTACAATGAAGCCCGGAAATCTATATATCTGGCTTGCAACATTTTAGTCTGAATTCAATACACAATCAGTCCTCACCGTGACTAAATCATATTTCAAAATACAGTCCAGGCATCTCCCTCCAAAGGAACCTAGTGCTACCAATATGGGAAGGAAACATTAACTGGTTTGATCTAGACCGTTGCAGAACTTGATCCACCAACACTAGACACAGACTTTTCTTTTGACAGATTATTTGCTGCTTGTGACTCACAGTTTACTGGCAGGCCTAGAAAGAACTCTCAGTCACAGAGGTGAAAGGACTGTAATACTGTCACTACAAATGTCTTAAGTTAGTTTTCATTTTGGACAAAAGTGGTTACATGTGGAGGCTCCTTTTCAGTTAGATTTTAGGTTATTACTAGAACTACTTCAGCAATTTATTGCTATTATCAGTTTTCGTTGAGGAAGTAGGAAGAGAAATGAACAGAGATATTTTCATAGAACCACTGAGGCTGGAAGAAACCTCTTAAGATTGTCTAGTCCAATGCCCCTGCTCGGGACATCTGGAACAGGCTGCCCAGGCCCACATCCAGCTGAGTTTTGAATACCTCCAAGGATGGAGACTCTACAGTCTCTCTGGGCAGTTTATAACAGTATTAACTACTTTTAAAATTCAGAGTGACCCAGCTCAAACAATTTGCTGGCATGCCTTCCATGCCCATTTTCTTTAAGGATAAGAAATATCACCTTTGTGTGCTCACTCCTGCTGTTTGAGAAGTCTGCTTTCTGTAATTCAAATTTGTACCAGGCCTTTCTACATTGAGATTGAATTTCTGGAAAACAAACCCAGTACGCTACACCGCGTCACTGCATACTTCTGATGGTACTACATTATTTTTACTGTTTTTTTTTAAAAAATAACTTTAAATAAACAAATTGAGGTGGTTGTTCTCTTCCACAGAAATGTTTCCGTGAAGTTGTCCTCAGTGACTACCATTAGTACAGATCTTGAATAGTTTAGGCTAAGCGAGAGCCATTCCATGCCTATCAGTAGTTTAAATTGTGTCCAGTGCTGTATCACAGTGCTTTATTCACATTGATTTGCATCACTCAAGTGCCTGGTTTTAAGGGGAGGAAAAAAAATCACATGCAGCAACACTGGAGATATTGCTTCTAACTGAAATGCATTAATTAGGTGTCCTCAGCTAAATGCCCTTTCTTCCATTTCAACAAAATAGTTCTTGATGGTTCTGGGAAAACACAAGGCAAACAGTGTCAGGCATTTGGATATCAGACAGTGTCTACCATAAGAAGCAAGCAAAGTATGTCACACCATTGGAATGTGTGCAGATAACCAAATTCAACTGCAAACACAGTCATAAAATACACCAGACTAGAGAAGAACAGATAAACTGGTCATCCCAGACCCCTTTGCAACAGACAAGTCATTTCCAGAATTGTATCTTCCACTTTACCTTGAAGCTGCCTCTGTATTCCAACTACGTCCTTCTGTCATTTCCTAATAAATTCAGGAACCTCTCTCTCCCTTCAGGAAGGGGTGAAGCCTTCTCCAAAGGAGAAAAAAACCCAACAAGCTTAACACTAATTGCTTCCATTCAAGGAAGGGCCCAACAGCTCTGTTCTGGTAGCACAACTCAGCTTTTGCAGCATTGTGCTTAACACTGCTAAACCACAATACTACTTGCTTGAAAAGGCAGTATTATCCCTGTAACAGTACAGAACAGTGTAGGCAAACTACTGCTGTGGGGTCAAATGAACGTGGATGTTAGAGAATGTTTTGAGCCTAATCTCAGTTTGTTTGCTAGTTTAGGGACTGACAGAGCTTAATGTTGAAAACAAAACTTTCTCACTCTATACAAGACAACCCAGGGCAGATAGAACTGAGGTAGGATACACACCAGCAGAAGTGATAAGAAGGAATGAACCTTTTTACTCCTCAGCTCAATCCTATGTTTCTAGTATAAAAATCACCTAGACTGCCACACTAATTCTTGACAGCATCAATGAGATTCTCTACTCTGGCAAAGGGTGCCTCTATTTCCAGCATTCATGAACAGGCTAGAGCCAGCTTCCTGCTCTGCCGGTGCAGCCACGCTTTTCTTGAAATGAGCACAGGTTCTAGGTCTTTCAGATTCTGTTGTAACTACTCCAGCCCACTCTCCATCCCCACATCTCTGGCAATAAGGGAACAGAGGTCTGTCATGAGAAATGCTTTGTCATCTCTCCCTGCTCCTGTTCATGCCTAAATACAATATGAGGAAACATGCCTCCAGCCATCAAACCATGCTCCTTTCCCACAGGTTTGCTTTTTCTCCAATATCAAAAGCAGTTAAGAACAATAAATTAAAATTAACCCACCTTCTGGATTTTCAAGTGGGTTTTGACTCCTCCCTTTCCCATCTTTTAGGCTACAAAAACTCTCTGAACCAGTACTGTCTCGTATAGCTTTACAGTCATGACACCACCTTAGTGGTGCCTTAAAGCACTTCAGTTTCTATGTGCCACAAATACATGCAGCACAGAAGCCAAGGAGGTATGAACAGGAAGAATGGTGTGATTTGAAGCAAAGCCTCAGGTTCTTTTGAGGCACCTTCTGGACAACAAGGTTTTGTAACTTACACAAGAATCACGTAAGAAAAATTATAAATCTTGTCATTGACATTATTTAAAATGAGGTCTCTTGAAAGGTGACAGCAGCAAACTCTGATTAAAACAAGTCTGAAGACAACTTACAAATTCCTAGAAGCAATTAATTATATACCTCTATGGCAATTTCACCGTTGAATATATGCTGAAATTGTTTCATATTAAAATATGAAGAAAAGGCGTGCAGCAATCTATGCAGAAGACTATTTTCAAGACAATATGAAAAAACCAGCCTACAGTAGTAGACATTAGTAAGCGTGACCTTTGCTATTTTAAGTCCCCAGGATACTGTTTTTCCAACACACTTGCTATGCTTGTCTTAACTGCTACCACATTCCACCCTAGAAGAGGCTGAATTTTGGGGTTAGCGAGATGATTCCTTATGTACCTGCTTTATAGATTGCTTTCATTTTCCCTGCAGTAAGAATTTGAGAAGTACAAGTAATTTTATGCTACACAGAACAGGCAACACACTCTGTGCAGGTCTGCAATGCAGCAGTTAGTGGGGACTCATTCTGCTTCTGTAATATAATCACGAGGCACTGCACTGCAGCAGAAATCATCTCTTAATGTGATTTCTTCCGGAAGTCAGCTGCATCATGTACATCACTTTCCCTCTTCTTTTATTTCTATGGTACATGAAGAGAACAGAATCCTGTAGGTAAAAAGCAAATGATAACTTCAACCTTAACTGCAAGATATTTACTGGTGGCTCAGGCTTCCCCTCCCTTTTTTAAAGCAAGGTTTCTAAACCAGCTTGGGTAATTGGTTTCACTGGTGGCTAGTTCCCTGGCAACATCAGTATAAGCCTCTGTGAAGCATCACCACAGAAATTCCACCCTTGCCTCCAGGACAGGCATTGCAAAAAAGGTCTGATTTTCCCCAGGGCAGTCTACCTACCACTTGCACTATAAAATGAAACAGCAGCTTCCTCCTAACCATCAAACAACCAATCTACACCAGCCACTCTGTCATGAATTCCTTAATGTCACCACATGTTTTTTCATATCCTTGCAAGGATAACTAAGCATTAATACATTAATAACTAAGCATTACCTACAAGAAAAGCACCAAAGAAACTGGAAAAAACAGGTCCTTCCAGCTGTCCATTTGCAGATATCAAGAGGAGTATTTTGGCACATGTGAGCAAGAATTTATAATGCAAATTAGGTTTGTCTCTTTCAGCATCGGAGAAGCTGTGCGCCTTGGCAAACATTTCTGTTCTGCTTACCAGCAGCTTATTCTCCAAGTCAAGGTAGGGGCCACAGTCAAGTGTGTAGGCAACTACTATGGCATAGAGCGCACTGCTTCCTGAAGATAACCCGTATTACTCCAAGGTTCTTGCCTCTAATAAGTATCTTTAGCAAAATTTCCCATTACAGTTACACAAGTATGGTACAGAGCAGAAATTACTGGAAATTTATATACTTCAGGTAAGCCTTGAGCCCAAGAACGTCTTGGCAATTTTCAACTGGATGACAGACAGTTTTTTTCTGTCCTATAGCAATATATTTGCTCTTCTTCTGTGTATGGACAGGTTGACTTAGCATTTCCCCATAGCCTTGTCTGTTCTGTATGACTCGCTGCTTCTTTTCATGTACCCAGAAGCAAGGATCACTTATTTCTAATCTGTTGCAAGCAATGGAATCATAAACAAGTCCTAGAAAGTAAACATTAGAGAACATTACTTGAAAGATGGGTAAGTAATGGCTCACCTGTGGAAAATTACTGAACCGTACGTTACAAAGAACAGCTTATGAATAAAGAAAATGGTTCATTTGTAATTATGAGAATCCATTTCAGTATCTAATTAATAGTACAAATATTTTTCTCAGAGCAACTCTACAGCTATGCATGTTGCAGGTTGTTTATGACAAAGTACAAATCTGAATTTCCAATGCTCGCTACAGCATGGAGGGGAGAAAAATACCCCTAACAAGTTTGTTATGAGAAACAAGCCTTTTAAAAAAACAGCCACAAATATTTCCTAGACTATTAACATTCAGGGAGAAGGGAGGATGAACGCATCCTAGGAGACCTTCCAGAGCGTGCACCATGCTATTAGGGTCCAGATTTAGCTGCACATCAGTTCCAGTATGTAAAGTGTTTGCACTAGCCAAGATCAAAGGTCTGAGTTGCCTGTCTCCAACTATATTCAAAAGCAACAGGTTACTACATTCTGTAAGTAACCACACAGACACAGAACAGAACAACAGTGTTCCCAATTACCTTCCCACCTGCCAGCAGTTTGTGAATCGGAAACTTGCTGAGCCAAAGATCAGCCTTGTGTTTAGATGCACTTGCTGATGTGTGGGCAATTGTTTTGTGTTTGGGGATTTTTCTTAAAATCCTTTAAATACGTGTCCTTGCAGACTATTCGGGCAAGAATCTCAAAGCACCTTCACAGACATCAGAACTCCCAGAACCACAGTTACAGCTTCCGTCTTAATGCCACTGTGATGCTTTGCTCTTGAAGCACAATAAGGAAAGCAAGTCTTGGAAAACCAGAAATCTTAGCCACTTTGGACATTTAATGGATTTGCAAAAATCCCAACAAGTTTTACCTCCCAAAACTCTTTCCTACTACCCTTATACGCCCTCCAAACCCAAACAATTAGATCACATTTATTCTGAAGTCACAAGAGGTGATATTAAGACAGGGACAGACTGGAAGCTTTACCAAGTCACCATTTAATCGTAACACTCAACTACTGCTTGCCAGTGCTGTAAAACTGCTGAGATTTGAACTGCTCACATGACTCACTGCAACAACTGAGCATCACAAAAGCAGCTACAAGTGTCAAAGTTTGATAAGAAGGAGAAAGGAACATAACACTGAAGGTGCAGCAGGACCAGGTGCACCCAGTGGTTGCTTGCTTCATGGTTCTGCTTTCTAGTTGTTAGGAACTATGATGGAACTCTAAACACAGAGGATTTTTTTCTTGTTGGAACATAACCAAAATACAGTGGAAATACTATCTAGAAAACATCTCCAGGTCAGCTGCCTGCATCCACAGCTGAGCCTTCCTTATGAAGGGCTAGCAAGCAAAACTCCTAGCAGTAGTAGGAAGAAAGATTTAGTGGGCATTAAATGAAAGCAGCCAAAACCAAAGTAAAAGCGATAAGAACACAGTCAATTACCTTGCTGGTGACAAAGCTATAGAAACTGCAAGGTATTCTGCCAGCTGCAGGAGCAGCTAGCCATATACTGGTGGCACAGACTTTTCAAGAATTTGGTATATAGGAGAACACTGTCACGGTGATAAATTTCAGTTCTTCACCTACCCTGTGACAGTACAGGAGCATATTGCCATTGTTGGCACTTGTATTCAACAAAACAAACAACTGTCTTCTCACTCTCACCACCACAGATGTTGGAAGCTGCAGCAAAATGACCACTGGTATGGGGAGGGAAAAGGAGGCAAAGCAGCTGGGGCTGGGAGACCAACAAAAGAACAACCAGATCATTTCTCCAACCACCTGCAACTAGAGGATTAGAGGTAAAAGAAAGAGACACAGATTATCAAAGATCCCAAACCACTGCTGTTCCCACGTAATGCGTGCAATAAAAGAGGCAAAAATAAAATATTGGTAAGCACATCAGCTGCAAAAATTGGGCAGCACCATAGAAATAGTTTCTACTTGCTGCTTTCTCTCAAACAATACTCACATTTCTCAAGAATCCAAAAATAGAAAACCCTGCTAGCTTTTTTTCCTCTTCTGAGGGTCTTCTGCACTACCCCTCCTGCTATCAAGCTTAGCCTATTAGATAAGAGGAATTTGGCAAGGACAGAGTTTGTATAATCTCATCTAGGCTCCCCTTCCCACAGAAGGTTGGACCAGATGATCTTTCAAGTTTCTTTCCAGCCTGGACTATTCTATGATTGTATCACATTACTTGGAATGGAACAGAGATGCATGTGAGATGACTTATATTCCATAATTCGACCAAAATTTTCTATTCTTAAGTCTATTCTAAATTTTATTTAAGAGATGTTTCCACACTCAGAGTAAAGCTGTAACTAATCACACTTCAATACTAGCACTGACTTTAACTCCTGCTGACACTAGCAAAGATTTTGTTGATGTCCAAAGCAAAATGAAAAAAAAAAATTATTAGTAATTTTAGTGAATTTTTATTAACAAATGAGTTGAGTAATATGTGCTGTGGATTTTCAGACAGCAGATTTTAGCATGGCCAACTTCTATCTCCTTTAACATCTACATCAGTGGTATGATGTAAAGTTTATATCTAGAGGAATTCTTTTGCTTGTAGAGCAGAACCTGGAATCATTAGGTGATCTTTAATTCCTGTTACTCGAGGAACCACTCCCAGAAATATACTGGGATTATAGAACACCTGAAGCCTACAACACACAAATCAGAAAGGGCACATTGCTGCAGCTTACAAACAAGCCAAAACAGTGAATCACACTACTCCACAAACGCTTCGTTGCAGCCCCTGTAATGATGATTCCAGTTATCATGCATAGAAAAATCAACTGAGCCAACGAGGATCAGATTAAGAAGCCCCCACCCATCTCCTGTCAGATCCTGCTGGCTACATGCCAAATGGTACTGATTACTGTAGCCAATTAGAATTCTATTGCAGTTCCTTATTCTTATCAGTGATCTCACCTACCTAAGCATCAGGTCAAATAGCTTTATGTTTAAAGTCTCTGAGATCAAGTATTCTATCATTTGTGACTACAGAGAGAGTGCCGGGGCACTGCTGACTGAAAGTAGATCTGCAAATTCCATGAATTTGCCTTATTCCCAACATGAAACATGTTGCAAGAAACATGACTCATGCCTGGCTGACACCAAAGGGCTCTTGAATCAAAAGGGACTTCTAGCATCTAGTATAGATTTACTCTTCTTTTTGGGATGACAAACTATCAGAAGACAAATGGTTACCTGCTGTCTTCACAGTCTGAGAAGAAATTCATACAGCACTCAAACATAGGTCTTGTCAGTGATTAACATCATTCAAGAGGACTCAAAAAGGATAACTCATTTCATCTCTTAGAGGTTAAAGAGACGCAGGTTTGGTCCTGCCTCTTGTAGAAGTGTTGGAACCAAGGCCTTCATTAAGTATATGGACCATCAGAAAGAGGAGCAGTAGGAAAGGACAGTATCTTTTTGACTACCTAGTAATCTGTGAGATGTTAATTTTACATTTTGATTGGATGAATCAAGCAGAAACAACACTATCTCAGTAGGCCTAAACTGACAAGAGAGCAGACTAGTCCTGGGGAAGATGACCAAGAGGATGGAGAAGAATGGAAACCTTGCTGTTTCGAAAGTTTGGAACTGGAAGCTAACCTGAAGACAACTCTGAGTATGTGAAAACATGAATATGTGCAAAAGCTCTTCCCAACGCAATGCCACACCCTGCATGACTGTCAATGTTCTTCACATTTTCTTGAAGCTACTAGATTGGGCCCATCAACTACAGGGAAAGACTCACTGACTAGAAAGTTATCCTATCAAGTATTAAAGAAAATAACTGCCATTCATTTATATTCAGAAGTGTTCCTTGGATTAAAACATATATAAGCCCATCTCCTATTGTGTATGTGATGAAATTGATTTGACAGCTTACAGCATACAAGTTCCTTTGACTTCTGTCCTGGTTTCAGCTGGGATAGAGTTGATTTTCTTCCTGATAGCTGGTATAGTGCTGTATTTTGGATTTAGTATGAGAATAATGTTGATAACACACTGATGTTTTTAGCTGTTGCTAAGTAGTTGTAGTGCTTATACGAAATCAAGGACTTTTCAGCTTCCCACACTCTGCCAGCGGAGAGGTGCACAAGAAGCTGGGAGGGGGCACAGGCCAGGACAGCTGACCCAGACTGGCCAAAGGGATATTCCATACCATATAACATCATGCTCAGTATACAAACTGGAGCTGGCTGCGAGGCGGGAATTGCTGCTTGGGGACAAGCTATTGATCATCAGGTGGTGAGCAACTATGACACTGTTTTTTGTATATTCCTTTATCATCATCACCATCATTATCATTATTATTATTTCCACTTCCTTTGCTGTCCAATTAAATTCTTTTTATCTCAACCCACGAGTTTTGAGTTTTTTGGATTCTCTCCTCCATCCCACCCGGAGAGGAGGGAGGTGAGTGAGTGGCTGTGTGGTGCTTAGTTGTCCGCTGGGGCTAAACCACAACAAATTCAAAGGGTGAAATAATGATCCTATTAAAACATCTTCAGTGGGATGGTTTAACTGGATAAGCTTCATTTAGTAACAGAGGTGATCTAACTAAAGCTTTATAGAATACTACCATTATTTCCATGACAACCTGTGTTTCTTTACTGAGGTCAGATCTGCAGCTTAAATCACTAGGCTGCAGCTCTGAAAAGGTCATTGGGCAATGCCAACATACTGTGGCTGAGGATCACAGTCCCAGTTAATAGAAACTGGGCTTTCAAGCCTGCTGAGGCTGTGCTAATAACTTCCAAACTGCTAAGCAGCAGTATCTCATAATCCTTGTAATGGTTTCTCTTAGAAAGAGCAGGAGAAGTGAAGATGGTAAGATTATAAACTGGCTTCCTCAAAGGATACCAATGGAAATCACATTTTTGATTGCCAATTATGCCACTACATTTAACTTTCCGATAGGGCAAAAGACCCAGGAAGCGCAAAACAAAAGTACATTCCCAAAAGGGAATGAGAACAGCAGCAATTACAAATAGCAGCTCTCAGACTTGACAACAGGAAAAGATGAAGGAGACAAATGCAGAGAGGCATGTCTTGATTATATTCTTTCAGCTTCGAAGGATAGCTGTTAGGGCTTCATGAAGTAACATCCTATGATACTGGTGAGTTGTCACAGCAATACAGGTAGCAATAACTTCTGTCTGACTGTCCATCAACAATGCAATACTTCTTCCAAGGACAGAATGACGACTAATGCAGTACAAACATGCAGGAAGAGTTTCTTCTTGTCGTGCGGGAGGGTGAGGAGAAGAGAGTTGGGCTCATGCCACAGGATCAATGGCTGGGACTGCAGTGACATAGACCTTACTCAAGAATTGTATTATAGTCTCCATTTCAAGCATACAGAAGAGAGACGCGTTTGCATTCGCTGATGTGAAACTCTCAGCTTATTCACCACCCTGGTTATGTAGAGCCAATTCCTTCCTCGAGTGTTACAAAAGTAATCTGCAGTCAGCCGCTTCCTGTGGCTACCTTCTCATTGTCAGGCTTTCCCACTAACAGACCTCAAATTGCTTCAGCAAACCACTGTGCATTTCAGAATGATGACTCCTTCTTATACGAGATTAGCTGGTCTGGGAAAACTGACAATGGAGGTGGCTAACGACTTCCAAGGCTTCTAGTCCTGAATGCTTTAATGGCAAGGCCACAGTTTTCCCATTAAAGTTACGCATCCCGGTGTATCACCAGGCAGATTCTGCACCAGCTCTCAGTAGCTTGTTTTAAAAATTCTGCACTTCCAGACTAGTAACTCTAAGAGATCAGCAGACTGTATCTTACCAACAGCATCAGACAACACAAAGTTGTCAGCACAGTCTGAAGAGCAGGCTGTTATGCTATTACACCAGCACTGCAAAGGTCCTTCCAAACACTCATGTTACTTGAAAAATCCATGAGAAGCACAGTTAGCAGATATTAGAGATAGTAGTAGATATTTGGGTCACACTATTTAGTCAAACAAAACCGAAAAGGAAATCTCATCCCTAATTTTTTATATTATATAGTACAAGGCACAGAGACAAATGCATTTCACAGTTCAGGGGCAAAGTCCTGCCTGCACCATTACTCACTTTGTATTAGAAGACTTCCACTCATCTCTCACTGGCTGATCGAGCAGGGACATCATGGAATAATTATCCAACAAGAGACCATCGGGGTCATCTGTCTGACCTGGGAGTTTCCCAAGAGGAAAGTCTTTCCATGGTACTTCATCTGTGTAAAAACAGTACATAAACAAGAAGTCTGAGCTCCCCAGAGATTTTCAAAAAACAAGATCCGCCCCCAGTCCACAAATACCATCTCATGCAAGTCAGCCATTCAGCAAAAATGAACAATCTCAGGTACTCAGCACAAATAAACTTGAACTGTAGTTTTAACTAATTTTATTTCTAACCTTACTACGTCTTCCAAAGAAAGTCACTGTAGTATGTCAGACATCAGGGACACATCTGGAGTCATGTAACATCACACAGTCTACACAGTGCAGCTCATCCAAACCACTGTGAGACAACGTCCATTAAAAGAAAACCCACAGTATTCTAGAGCAACATATTTACCTTGCTCTTTTAAGCATACTTTCATTTGAAACATACACATTGACTTACATATGTTAATTTTTAAAAATTACTCTGCATACTTCTGTAAATGGAAAGAGCCATTTATACACATATGAACATACAAAACAACACCTTTGCATCCAGTAGCTCATTCCTCCAGTGAGACTAGGCACCAGCTTCTTCATGACTTGCTGAGATTAGCAGCTGCACAGCAACAGTGCAACAGTGACAAAAGAACCGAAGCCACAAAAATAGAAGAGTATAAGGCTGGAGAAGCCTAATTAACCAATAAAGCAATTCTGGACAGACAGGTGAGCTGGGATGAGATGACAAAGAAAAAGAATATGACAATGTTCTGGAAATTCTGCTATTTGCTTTTATGAGCATCTATCGCTGTTTCCTCTCCATGACTTCACATTTGTTAAATCTTGCTTCCAATGGAGGCTAGAAACTGCACAATGTGAAACCATCCATCACAACTGATAATATCAGTGAGTCCATTCCTTTATACTGTAGTGCCAAAATTTCAAAGGCAGTTCCCAATAGGGAAATCCCCCTTCAAATTTCATTCTTATTTCAGGTTTAACTAAATGAAAGATACAAATTATTATGTGTCATTGTTTTGACAATAAGATTTCTTAAGCCTATGTGCTTTCCTGATACCAGAACACTTACTTCTGGAATGCTTACTAGCAGCTCAGTGAAGACCAGCAGACAGAAGACTTTAGAAGATAAGGCACTGCACTCAAGAAAGCCAGCAATAATTACACAGACTATTTGGAACCCTGGCTAGTCATGTACAACTTGGCCATTTCCTTCTTTTTGCCTGAAACTGATATGTTTTACGTACCTGACATCTGCTCAAAAACCCAAGCATTGCCTTAAAGAACCAGAAGATTTGTTTTTCCTTTTATACCATTCTTAGCATCTAATATAATAAAAAAATCTTGACATAGGATAGTGCTTTCTATGCGTTATAATTTACGATTTAAAAAGGGGCAGAAACAGCATTTGGTAATATCCAACACAGCTCTAAGTCAAGTTACAGTTATATACATTTAACAGCCTAAGCCTTCTCTTTGGGCAACAACCTAGTACATAGTTGATATACCACATGTTGTCATGGGTTTGTAGATACCTACTGGCTATAGTTTCAAGTTGTTTAAGGATGGTAACTACACAGATGTTATTCAAACTGAAATTAAGTTTACCCACAAATAACTACACAAACAGAATCTTCACAAAAATCAGGTGGTTCAGGACACAATGCATGTTCCTTCAGGGAAAGCTTTGCTTGATCTGAACCAAAGTCACTGAAGCCGAGGACGATTTTGCTTACATTCTCAAAACATCCAGCTCTAACAAGCTGTTCACATCAGCATAACTAAGCCAAGCTCCTTAGGCAGATTTTTTTTGGGTTTTTTTTTTTACTTTGGAAAATTTCCCTGTCAGTGGGGTACAAGAGTTCATTGTCTTCTAATGGCTGCTTTTCTTCTTCCTTTAAATATCACTTTGCCTCCAACTCCTCTCCACCAACCTCCTCCTATCTTCAAGTCCCTCCATAAATCACTTATGCAAAAATCTTCTTAGCTACAGAATCCTCCACCACAACAAGAAAATACAGCGACTGTAGTAAAGCTAACAAAACACTGGATATACTGTTTATTCCCTCTAAATACTTGCCTTGCTCGCCACCATGTCATAACAGCAATTTTCCTGGAGCATGGCACTTATGAGCACATGACTGGTGCTTTCCAGCACAGCCAAACTGCGCTTTCAAATACCCCCAAGTCTGACAAACAGAAGTCCAAGAAACACCCATATTTTCTTTGCCATTCACAGCTGGCATATATGCTGCCTCATCAATCGGATACATTGAAATTTTAAACAGTTTGGAAAAGTCTGATAAATAATTTAATGAGGCAGTAACAACATGCTCCTGGAAAAAGCACTTACAGTATTTTAAGAGTTTAAGAAAGATGACTCCTGCACATAAAACACAAGACTGGGAAAGAAACAGTTTTAAGTGATTTGGCATTTAGATGATTTTGAAGCACACTTCAATACTGGCCAGGCCCAGAGGGCTGAGATGCCTTTGCATTTCAATTAGACAGTCTTTGTCACTGGCAAATGTTAAGTCTTACAAAGTCATTTTTTACCTGCAGTGATCTGCCACGCGGACCCTTGCAGTGCTGCCCTTTTCTCAGCAATAGCCACCACGTTACCAGAATGAGCAAGTCCTTCCAAAGGACTTGTTTCAGTTACCATCTCTTCTTCCTCCTCCTCCACCTCCTCTACACCATCATCTCTCTCCAGCACATCTTCTTGTTTCTCTACAGTCTGCCCTTGATTTTTAACCTGATTTTCTTGCCTGGCCCTCCACTGTAAGCTCTCTATAGTGTAAATTGGCTGTTCACTGCAGTCTGAAGACAGGCCTGGACTGGACAAAGGGCCACCTCCTTCTGTGTAAACGGAAGCGAGATAGAGAAGGTTCTTCCGCGAAGAACGCGGCAAGCGAGGTCTCATGATTGTGAGGATCCTAGAAAGGAAAAGGACAATGTGAAAGTCTTAAAAGCTTAAAAAAGATTCCAGATGAAGGTTTATCAAGCTGAGCAAGCAGCCTTTTAAGCGTGAGTTTCCTCCAGGACAGCTTGCTCAGATATGTCCTCTAACAGGCAAATCTGATTATTCCCTGGTGGGTGGATGCTGGAATACTCCCCCTTTGTGATTAAAATTAAGGACTGGGGATACCTCTAACTGAATTCCCACTTTGCTGTTTTCATGTGAAAAAGTTACCACCTGTGCTAAATTAGTATCACCTGTATAAGCAGTCACACCTCTGCTACCAAGTCACTTTTCTTCTGACCAGGTTGCTGCTTTAATACCCCCCCAGATAATCTCCGCTTTCATTTTGAAGGTGCAATCCTTTTAAGTTCTCCTCCTTCTTTTCTTTGTAGAATCAATGGGGAGATCAGTGGCAACAAGCAGGGCTTTATACGCACCTGCCACAATTTCTACTAGAGGGACGGGAAGGGAAGGCAGCCATAACTCAGTGAATCACAAGGGAGCAGGCCAGAGCTGTTACAGAGCACTGTTTGCTGTCCCTTTTCTAGGTCACAGGGTCAAACTTACAGCTGAAGAAGGTGTGGGGTTGCCCAGCAGGGAGCTTCCAAACAATTATCAGTCAGTCTTATCCACTGCAAAGGAACTTTGTGGAGGAACAGCTCCTTCACAGACACCTGTTTGTTACAGTGTTGTCTTTTCTTCCCTTCAAAGAAGATAATGAAAACAAGATGCTCAAAACCATTAAAATATGCCCTTCATCCCTTTGCATTTTTACTGGAATACGTATCCTCAAATAAGCTGTCATTCCAATCCAAGACCAGATGTACTGATCAAATACATCAAGGTTGTTACAGGAGACTTGCCAATGCACTGACAGACAGGTTAGTTCCACAAGATGTGACCACAGTGAGGTGCAGACGTTCCCAAGCTAGTTCTGTGCATGCCATCCCAAACAAGAAAGCCACAAGATGTGTTTGTACAGTATTGTCTCAAATAAATGCAGTATGCTGCTTCTGGGACCTGGTATCGTTCCACATAGCACGGCAATGAGTAGACTTAACACCTACCATTCAGGGATCTTGGTACTTAATAGACGTGCTCAGTGCTGCCTGAAAGCATCAAACATGAACCCATGACTGCCACAGATACTGGCAAAAGCTTGGTGCAGACTGGGACAGACTGAGAGTACAGAAGAAGTGGCAAAATTAACCAGCTGGAAACCTCCTCAGGGATACACTGTATCACAGTATTAAAGTCCTGTTAACAGAATTCCTGTAACATGCTTTGAATAATTAAAGCTCTTCTGTGCCCCTGTCTCTAGAGTGAAACACAGTTTGTGAATTTAAACAGTTCTAATGCGTTAGGAATAGAAAGCAAAATATTACTTATTACTTTTCTGTAAGTTTAGAAGGCATGACAAATCCTGCGATAGGATTAAAAAAGAACAGCAAGACTATATAAATATCTTGTAAAGGCAGGCTTCTGTTAAGTGAGGAAAGAACTGGGAACAGGGAACTCGTAACAGGTTGCATATAACATCTTTATTTGTTATCTGCTACTGTTATTTCCTACAAGTACTAATATCTGGAAAAAATAGCACTTAAGGGCCTGATCTTTCATGGGAGAGATCAGTTTTTCCTATCCCGAGGAGGCTGCAGCAAAGTTGCCAATAACAATTTCAATTTTTTGCTAAGATATGCGTGACATACATAAGCTGCAGGTTGAAAAGTGTACAAAATGCAACAATAAAAGCTCTACGTTCACATGAGACAAAATGTAATAATTAGGTTATTGCACTTCTCATCTAAAGGTCACACCACTCTCCCAGTTTTCGCAATAGTACGGAAGACACTGTTACATTTTTTACACACAAATTCCAGACATACTCACCAGCATTTACTTTGGCAATGCCAGTCAGCATCTCAGAAATCCAGTTGATCAAGAACTGAGGCCGGAGTTCTGAAGAATCAGAACATTCCTTCAACTCCATGAACATTTTCTCTATTAGGATCTGTGTAAAACTTCGGGACAGGAGGCCTGTCAGCAAAGGCTGCCAAAAGCAGTAGAATGTCTGAGGAATTTTGAACTGCCATACCTCTTTATTTGCTGCAATAAGAAGAAAAAAAAAAAGAGAAACCAAAAATCACTGTTTTGTAATTTTTTGTGAACCATGGGTTGTGAACCATTTGGAACACTTGTTCCAAACTAAAGTAGTTTGTTCTGAGATCACTGGTTGCAGGATACTTCCTGGGATCCTCACTGAACCTGGAACTATTATTTTTTTATGCTAGGGAAGTAAAATAAGCAGCAAATTGATAATTAACACAAAAGCTCAATGAAAGCAAAAAATACAATGCCTGATCTAATCACATGGTAAACCACAGGAAAATCTATCTGTTCTGCTAATCCCTTTCCAGTTTCAGCTTATTTCACACATAATGAGGAGCTATCCTGTCTAAAAATATACTGCAAAGACAAGGCACATTGAGCAAAGCAACACAGAATCAAAAAGCTCATAAATCTTTACTACTGTAATATAGTCACAGAAATTTGAGGATCCTTTTTGGAAAGTTTTGGCTGGTGTTTCCAAGAAGTCCCAGGGAAATACACAAATTATTAATTTTCATTGCCTCTAGGCACCTAATTCTCTTGCAGAAAATCCACACAAATGGGCAGCAGCATGGAACTAAGATGCAACTGGTGAATGAGGCTCAAAAAAAACCACATTTAGGTTTGCTTCAAATCTTCAATGCAGAAAATAAACTAGCGGAAGTTCATCAAATCAGCAACTATTGCAGGTAAGGGCAGAGATGCAAGCTTCAAAAGATGTTTTGGCCAGGCAGCATTCAGTGGTGAAGAGCTGTCTTTCCATGGTAAGAGATTTATGCAAAAGCAATCGCTAAGCATGGCCATAAAGGGGTCTGGAGAACAGGTCAAAAGATGTGTCATAGTTTAACCCCAGCCAGCAACTAACCACCATGCAGCCACTCACTCAGTCCTCCCCACCCCGTGGTGGGATGAGGATAAGAACTGAAAAAAAAAGGTAAAACTCATGGGTCAAGATAAAGACAGTTTAATAGGACAGCAAGGGAAGAGAAAATAATATAATAATGATCATAATAATAATATACAAAGTAAGTGATGCACAATATAGCTGCTCACCGCCCACTGACTGATGCCCAGCCAGTTCCCAAGCCACAGTGCCAGCCAACTCCCCCCACTTTATATACTGAGCATGACACTATATGTTACGAAATAACCCTCTGGCCAGTTTAGGTCAGCTGTCCCAGCTGTGTCCCCTCCCAGCTTCTTGCTGGCAGTGCAGGAGAAGCTGAAAAGCCCTTGACTAGTGTAAGTACTACTTAGCAACAACTAAAACATCATGATGTGCGTTATCAACATTATTCTCATACTAAATCTGAAACACAGCACTACACCAGCTACTAGGAAGAAAATTAACTTTATCCCAGCTGAAACCAGGACAAGATGTTTAAGGACCTAGGTATATGAAAAATATGCAGAGAATTAGAGATTTCAATGTAATGAGAAAAAAAGAACAGACTTGGACATAACACTAGCTATGCACCTTTTACTTATGTGGTGCTCAAAACACTAACCTTCATACTTGATATTTAGCATCTTCAGACAATCCATCTTTGGGATGAGAAAGCCATCACTGAGAAGAGCTTCAGCCACTGCCTCCCTAGAGCAATCAGAGAGTCTTATTAATGCCACTTACTTACTTATATCCAAACACCACTTCCACCAATTCTGAAATAAGTCTGAGAGCCAAACACCTGGAACTGTGTAGCTCATTGTAAGACATTAAAATTGTATGCCAGTTTTGGGCTGGATATACCCCACTAGACTTGGGGGGAATGTGCGGTACTGGAATGTGCAAACTGGAACAGAACCTCAAAGGAAACATTTCTGCTCGAGTTGCAGGGGCAAGTATCTCGGTATTTCAAAAGCACAGGAAAATTTGTCATAAACATTCCAAATGGACAGGAACATTTATCACACTGAAATACCTACGGCTTGCAGAATGATCCAAGTCCTCTGCCAGCAGGCCCACCAAGATTTGAGGACCTCTGACCCACAGAGCTAGGTTAAATTTCAGTGGAAAAGCCAACCCCGCTGACTTGCTGGGAAGGCACACCTTAAGGTGCAGTTCACACAGCTGTCTGGCAGATAGTTGCAGTAGGGTCATAACTGCTCTTCCCTACAGCTCTTTTTTGGATGTCTCCTGCCCTTACAACTACCCTGTGAACTTTAGTTAGTCTGACAGCACTGAATGGTCCAGCTCAAGGACCACTTCATGTCCTATTAGGCTGGCTTAATGCAAGTGGAAGATGGAGAGGACACACATAGGTAGGCTGAACTGACACTTGAAAGTAAAATACAGCGAAGGGGCAGAAGCAAAATTCCCACAAACTACCCCAATATCCAGCCACGGGATTCTCTCGAGTTCTTCTGTTCATGCCTCTATCCATGAGTCTCTCTATCTGTGCAAAGATACAACACTAAAATAAACACTTCTCAGGATAAAAATCAAGGTGCCTATTTTCAAACACTGAATAAATTCCACAGAAACAACTGGTTTTGCTATCAGACTCCTTAGGTTTGGAATGGTAGTACCCATGTCAAACACAAAATATTTTGGTATTGGAAAGGGTGAGAAAATTTTTCTTCTCCAATAGGGGTGACTTCCAAATCTAAACGTCCAGGCACAACTTAGATCCAACACAGGATTTTTATAAATACAAACAGCAGATGAAGATCTCAGAGTGCAGAAAGAACACACATAAACACTAGACCATTTTGTCATAAGTAGATGATGTGGTGGGAAATCAGAAGGCAAGTGGTAGAATGTAATTTGTTTCTAAAAAAATCCAGTTCCAATCCTTCTCTTCTCTGGAAACAGTTCCAGCATAATTACCATTATTCCTACACACAATGACTGATCATCACCAACTATTAAGGACATCTCCATGCAGATGGCAGCTTCAGTAGAGAACCATTTAAGCAGAACATCTAGCTACGAAAGGTCCACTGGGTCAGTTTTCTGAAGCAGACAGCAGAGGATCCTTTCCAGTTAGCTCATTTTGTTTTAGATCTAGAGGAATCTTCTGCCCTCTGCACAATCCAAATTACAGGGTATGTTGATAGGGGAAATTAAAGGTTTTACTCAAAATTACATAGGCATTCTAAATTAAAATAGCACTTTCATAGTTCGCTTGACATATTCAAGAGAACTCAAACTCTGTTATCCCTGGGTCCATAATCCAAGTTTCCAAGCGTAATGGAGTCACAACCTTGTCAATGTGTTCTGCACCAGCCTTCCTCCCTCCCACATGGTCTATTTTCCGTGAATAAAGACAAAAAAAATTCTCTCAAATGAAAGCAAGAAGCTGAGTCCTTAAATTAAGCATCTTCAGGAATACATACAAGACTGCACGAACAACCCTGTCTTCAGCTGAGAAGGAAAGTACCATTAGTCAGTCCTTTAGAAAACTAAATTCTCATAGAGGCCACTGGGGAAGCACTAGCCCAGCTGCATTTGTGAAACATGACAGACTCCATGTGACTGAAAGAGTAAACAGCTGCAGCATTTCAGGACAGATACAAAGCAAAGCAGAAGCAATTACCACAATGGCATTCAAAAACAACTCCTAGAAACCTCTGTGTTCACTTATATAAACATACACACACACAAAATATGCTTGCACGCTCATTGCTGGTAGCATACTACTATTCATCTTCTCAAACAAATGCCATGGTGGAAACTGGACTGGTAGCAAGGGCTACAGAAGGTAGAGCTTTTATTGAGTTTCTGAAGAAGTAAGAGAATCTGAGACCATTCACACGAGAACATTTAATGGAGAATTCCCTCTAAAGGAAGATCAATCTGCACTTAAGAGAAACCCCATAGCATATCACTGTATTTATGTTGCTATATAAAGATCAATGGAAACCACAGTGTGATAGGGTCTCATTTTCAATACAGTTACCATGCTATTATTAATAAACAGAAGTAGAAGGCACATGTATGAATCCTTTCTGGGAACTGTTTTTAATAATGCTGGGCTCTCAAAGAAAATGTGTAGGTGGTTCTAAAGAGTTGGATATAGGCACAGTCTTCCATTAACTATAAATACAACAGCTTGCGTTCTTTAAAAGTTGCATCTGGATGCTGGAATAAAAATAGCATGAGATGAAAAGTAGGCACTCAAGGATGAAATATGGCAGTGACTGCCAAATCTAGAGTTTGCTCTACCCTTCTGAGGTTTCCAACCCACCTCTGCTGCCTCCTCCTCCACAAGAAGAATGTACTTGTGATTTGCCTGACTGTTCATCATGCTCAGCCTGCTGAA
>NW_010514181.1:22662-37499 GCF_000687285.1 Phaethon lepturus
TTTAGCATTTGTCCATAAGGACACTTGTGTAGCATTTGTTCCGATGCAATGTGGCCTTTGTCCTGTTACTACTCTGAAATAAGCAACACAATGGAAGTCTTCTAACAGAGGAGAGCTTCCACCAAAAATGCAGATTAATTGAAAAATCATTTTCTCTCTCAAGCAAAACTGTATTATTCAAGCAACTTTCTAATGTTAAACAATATAAAAGCTTGGAATAGGATTCTTTATCAAGCCACCCGCTTGTTGCAAAACAAATAACTGTATGATATCAAGATTCTTCCTTAAGGATCCAGACAGGAGAACAGGGCAAGTTGGGGCTTGAGACAAGGACCTGGCTGCATGAAGCAAACTCCAAAACTTCCTGAGTAAGTCATCATGTAAGTCATAAGGTGAGGCCACACCTTGAATACTGTGTTCAGTTTTGGGCCCCTCACTACAAGAAGGATGTTGAGGTGCTGGAGCGTGTCCAGAGAAGGGCAACGAAGCTGGTGAGGGGGCTGGAGCACAAGTCTTACGAGGAGCGGCTGAGGGAACTGGGGTTGTTTAGTCTGGAGAAGAGGAGGCTGAGAGGAGACCTTATCGCTCTCTACAACTACCTGAAAGGGGGTTGTGGCGATGAGGGTGTTGGCCTCTTCTCCCAACTAACTAGTGATAGGACGAGAGGAAATGGCCTCAAGTTGCACCAGGGGAGGTTTAGATTGAATATTAGGAAAAATTTCTTCACTGAGAGAGTGGTCAGGCATTGGAACAGGCTGCCCAGGGAGGTGGTGGAGTCGCCATCTCTGGAAGTGTTCAAGAAACGTGTGGATGTGGCGCTTCAGGATATGGTTTAGGGGACATGGTGGCACTGGACTAATGGTTGGACTTTATGATCTTGAAGGTCCTTTCCAACCTAGTGATTCTGTGATCATGGTTCCATCAGCAGGCTGCCAAGAAGATGGCAAGAAACAAGTGGATAGTGGGATTTTCTTGCTTTTCCCCTCCCCTTCAGCTCAACTTTGATGCAGAGCCAGGTGTTTTTAGAAGCGTAGTAAAGGTAGCAATCTCACTGCAGTGCTAGTTCCAGCCTTTGCTATAATAGATACATGCTCTTGCTGTGGGGCAAAAAAAAAAAAAAAACAAACAGTAACTGTATGGTTGTAGGTTGGTTTGTTTTAAATAGCTGGTCTGCAGGAAGAACACTCCAGCAAGGTTCAAGATGTAAACTTTTATTATTTT
This sequence comes from Phaethon lepturus, assembly GCF_000687285.1. Lineage (NCBI taxonomy): Eukaryota > Metazoa > Chordata > Aves > Phaethontiformes > Phaethontidae > Phaethon > Phaethon lepturus. Next base: position 23,884 of record NW_010514181.1, read on the forward strand.
TAAGTCTTAAACTGATTTTCAGGTAAGTAATTTTCACCCTGCAGGATTAAAATGGGGAAAGTAGGTATAAAGAAAGCTTAAATAAGGGGAAGCACGGCAGCATCTGGCCTACATTGCTTGAACCAAAAACAGAGACGGAGAATGGATAAAGTAGCTCTTTGGTATGACAACAGTCAGTGGAAAATGACTACACCTCAATATCCTGCTAAAATCTGGTTCCAGTGACTGCTGCATCACACTGAAACAACTGTGGAGCTGAGCCTGTACTGTCACTCTGGCAAAACATTCCAATTACGTCACTATTATTGCAGGTACTTTACAAAGAGCATTGCAGAAGTGCGACAAAACCCTTGCAGAGCAACTACCTGATGCATGGCTAGATCTTGCCCAGGGGCCTGGAAAATAACATCACCCCCAGCAGTACCCAGCACCAGAGCCAGGCTCAGCACTTGGTTTCCAGTTGTGCTAGCTAGAACAAAGGCGGCAAAGGTTAAGGGTCACATGTTCATCTTTGAAGAAGTGTGTCCGTCAAGTCCCTTGTCCCACTTCTCTCTTTATCTCCTGATAAAGGGATGAGAAACTCCCAGGGAGAAATAACAGGCTGAGTGACCAGACTTCCACCTTCTCCTATAACACATGGCCCCTCTCTGCTTGGGCTCTGCCAGCTCCCAAGAATAAGCACTTCTGTGAATATAGTCAAACCTCACTCTGCAGAGATCAAGGAAAATGTTTCATTACAGCAGCTGGCCTATCTGACATCTGCTGTCAACAAGAGCAGAAAAATACAGAAAAGTACCAAAACTAGCAGTATGTACCCTGACACCCAGTTCCCTGGGCTTTCTGGAGCTAATGCTGCTTAAAGAAGCAAAAGGAGTGGAGAGAAAGCCTGTAAAGTAAAAGGAATAAGGGTTGGAAACTCACTGCCAAAGCTGTTCTGATCCAAACATGTATGTTTCCTTTCCACAAGTTTGACCCAAAGTCTGGAATTGTGGAATCAGTAATTACTGGAGATAATACATACACACAGGTATAGATAAATAAAAAACATTCTTGCCAAAACTCCTCTCTGAACATTGAACACACAAGGCAGTTAAATGCAATTGCAAAATCTCTCTGTGGTAGCATCACTGCTGAAAGGTTTGGCTCTCTGCTAGTTTTGCAAACTGTGAGTTGTGAAACAGTCCCCCATCCTTGGCTGCTGTTAAGTGGGGGATTTTCCCACATATCAGAGCAGCTATTTTAATGAAGTTGCCTGATCCTTAGGAGTCACTCAGGAAGCCATGAAACAGCTAACAGAAACAAAACCCACAATACATTAAAAAAAAAAAAAAAAATCTTTTTATAGTCATAGAAAACAGCTTCCTCCTTGCTGTTTTCTTTGTCTTATTTGAAGCCTGTGCTTAAGGGAACCTTCAAAAAAGCCTTATTCAATGTAGCACAATGCAGTGAAGACAAAGTTCTTATGAAAGCATTACTGCCAGATTTGATTACTTAAATGACAGACACCCTAAAGATACTGTACCACCAGCTGTTGAAAGAAATTTTCTGCTGTTTTTCACAGATTCTTGCCCCATCTTTGAAGTTTCTTTAGGCCACACCTAATATCCGAGTTTCATACCCTTACATAGGTTACTGGGCTGGAATCCCAAACAAAGCTCTCAGAAAACTGACAGTGAAAGCTGGAAATTAAACCAGGCTCCTGAGATGTGCCACCTAGGTCTAGGACTTCCCCAGATAGGCGACAAACTTTAAAAACTGCTTTAATTTTGGAAGCAGCATCTCCTAAGCACACCAATCCATGCTATCACATACAACTGAAGAAGGAAGGATGTAAAAACAATGCTCTCCTACTGCCACTTTACCTTCTAAAGAAATTACTGCAAAGCAGTGAAATTCCCAACTTATTGTGCAGGAATTAATTAATTTATTATCTACTTATTATATTTATTATCTAATTATTTATTTATAATCTACAGCTATTCTAAAATATTTCCACAAGTAGGTCTTGTTGAAAGACAGGAAAAGTCTAAGCCTTCCATTCGACTTATCACACTGCAGCATCTTAACTACTCATGCACAATAACAGCTTTTCAGAAGAAAAGATTCACACACAGGCACTTTTGGACTAACAGGGTCTATTTAAAAGAACGTGACAACTGCACGGATTCCTTCCAAGCTAGAGGTGGTGTTGGGGGTGGTAGTGGTAGTTACTTTTCAAGTCTTCTCTACACCTGCCAGACCAGACTTTCCTGTAGAAAGAGTAATGCAAAGAAGGCTGCCACATTCTGGTGACAGCACCCTGTACAGAACAGCATTCCACTGAAATAAATTCAAGCAGCTTAAAAGCCACACTTGAATTCAAGCCTGTTAAACTGTTTCAGAGGTGCCATGCTGATCTCAGGAAAGCAAACTCTTGCTTATCTGCCCACTGGCCAGATACACAAGTAGGCCTATGCAGGCTCCCCTCACTACGCTGCTCTCAGAGTATTTGCTGTTTGCTCATGACCATCCTTCTGAAGCAATAGCATAACCAAGCTTACCAGCAGAAAAGCTAGTTACCACAAGCTGTGATAACTGTTGACGCTGTACGCAAGCACCACTTCAAGTCAGGCTATTACCAGTATCCTGGAGTTGAGAAGAGCTCTGGAGACATTCAGTCCTCTCCAAAGCACAAAACTGGCTATTCACCTTAGGGGGTTTGGGTTTTTTGTTTGTTTGTTTTAAAGTTACTACTTCCAAAGAGAGAATAGAGATTCCTCTTTTTACTGTACACTCCTGGGTGAGCAGTGGTTCCGTATTAGCATCATATGTTATAAAACTCATCATGTGCCGTAATCTTGTCATCGAACAGAACTTCAAAGAGGCTTCCTTTCCCCACACACCTGCCCTCCAGCCAGTACACACACAGGCACAGTACTGAAGGTTTCATAGACAGCCCTGCCTCAGAATCCCCTCCCACTCACTTGCTGTCCATTCTAATAGTTGAGGCACTGCTGAGATGATGAATTCAGCCTGAAGAGTTCTTCTGAGAATATGAAATATAAAGATACAGTGTGATGTGCTTAGGATAGAAATTTGAGATTATTTAAAGGGAAAAACGTTAGCATGGTTTGATTGTGCTAGTAGTAAAGCACAAGCATTGCAGAGCCCTGGGAACTGGCTGGGTGGTCCAAGTGTTTGTAGTCTCAAGCATGCCATCAGTTCCAAGGGTTTAAACAATGAAGCTGCCCCAACTCTCCTCTTTACTCCTCAGCACATGGTATTTTGCAGCTTGATGAGAACAACAACTTTGAAACACCAGTGCCTCAAAGGCCACAAATACAGTCACCAGCATCTAAATTCCAAGTTTGAGTATTCTGGGGGAAGATTTAATTCAACAGATGAAGTAGATTCTTGATTCTTTTGGAAATCCATGCAGTTGGGTTGAATGTACTTTGTGCAGCTGCATGGGACAAATAGCAAGAGCTGACGCAACAGGTGGTTCATACAAAGATGATGACAAAGAACGGCTAGAATGTGATTTAACACACTTCGATGGGATACCACAAGCATGTTTTGCAGAATATTGCACAGCAAGTGAATCAAAAGCACAATATTTTCCAAATTAAGTACTTGTTTTGATTGTGTAGGACAGTACTATTATGAAAACTAAGTTTTGCACAGACATAAACTAATAGGAAAGCATGGCCAACAAGGCAATTAGAAAGACCCCAAATACATGAGTATCTTAAGAATTTCATTACTTCAGTTCTCCTGTATGGAAAGGGACCTCCTACGATCTTTTACTTGTTACCAATGCATTACAACTCTTGCCTGAACATTTCCCACAAAATCCATTTCACATAACAGGAAGTCTCTTGTTCTCACCTGAACCTTTCAAAATCCTTGTTCTGTAGTGTGGCAGCCTGTTTCCCCTCCACCATGTAACTGATGCCAGGTTCAAATACCTATTTATATATGAAAAAAGCTGCCCTTGGCCCATCCGTGTTCTGATCGTGACTAACAGAGGATGTTTAGGGAGAGAGCATCAGAATCACAGGTAGGTGCAATGGCTTGCTTCCACCAGTACTTTCCAACCACTTAGCAACAGACAGTTTAAGTGATATAGAAATCCCATGTTTAGCAAGTGATGCTTCTCATTACAGAATCTTCATGCCTTCTTGCTTGTTACTCCATGCTCGACAATCGATGGGCAATGGGCACCACTCTCTTCCTCAGGGTTTTCTTCTGGCACAACATCTGATAACCTCTTAAACTGACCAGCAGCTTGTATGGCATACATATTTACGTTCAAAACATCAGGAATTACAGCTCATATCTGCATGAGAGAGACTCTCCCCTCTACAGTTACACTGATTATGTTTCTCAGAGTGGGACACGATCTTCATGCAAATTTATATAGTAATAATAAAGTCTCAAAACACTGGGTCCTAGAGGCCTTTCTAGTAGTAGAAAGACAGAAAGTATAGAAGAGGCCAAGTATTGCCCTGCAATTTTGAAGAAGGTTACCACAAGATCAAAGTCTATACACAAGGCTGTTGGGAGAGCTTTTGAACACACTGAAGATACTGACGTGCCTTGAGGCCAGCACAGTTGAGTCAGGAACAATACCTTGGAGACCATCTGGTGCAGGAAACATTGACACAGATTAACAACTCAATCCTCAAAGATGCTGAGGAAATAAACTAATTGTCTTCTCCATGACCAGCTGAACAACATGGTGAAAAGGTAGTGCAACAGGTCTATAGGCCCAGCTCTGCACTGTACCTTTCACCTCAGTTCTTTATCAGAGATGTACCTGTTCTCTTGCATCAGGTCTTTGATCTGAGCCAAAATCCAGTCCACTTCTGAAGAGGAATCAGACCACAGTTCTCGAGACTTTGAAACAGACTGCACAGTCTGCATAACCTGAGTGAAGGAAAAATCCAAGCATTAACATAAAATATGCTCCAATGGCAAACAGAAAGGCATTGCTATGAAGGGAAGATGCTAGTGCCATATGTACTTCATCAACATCACTTCAAAAAACTCAGAGCTAAGTTCCCCTTCCTAGGGGTATATTAAAAATTAATATAAGCCATGTCATACTTGGAAAAGGCCTGAATTAAAAAGGCAGCAGCTCCAAGAAGTCACAGTCCTAGCATCCTCATTCTGGTTCTAAATCTAGCGCTCCCTGACTTCAGCACAAACCAGGACAGACTCATTTTGAATCATTAACTCCACAAGTCGGGTGGGGATGAGGACAAGGTTTTACCTGTCATGCTATGCATACAGTAGATCAAAATGTCAAATCAACACAGCCATCAAGGCAACCTGTAATGAGTTGACAGCATCTGATAAGTAGGAGGCAATACACAAAACAGTCTACCAAGTTGTACCAAGAATGGAAAAGAGAATATTGGAGATTAGCACTCCTTTGAAAGTTAGTGATTTCTTGGTTTGATATTGTCAAAAGGTATCAAAACTCTGTCCCAGGCTTCAGCTGGGATAGAGTTGATATTCTTCCTGATAGCTGGTATAGTGCTGTGTTTTGGATTTAGTATGAGAATAATGTTGATAACACGCTGATGTTTTTAGCTGTTGCTAAGTAGTTGTAGTGCTTATACTAAACCAAGGACTTTTCAGCTTCACATGCTCTGCCGGCGGGGAGGTGCACAAGAAGCTGGGAGGGGGCACGGCCAGGACAGCTGACCCAGACTGGCTAAAGGGATATTCCATACCATATAACATCATGCCCAGTATACAAACTGGACTTGGCCAGGGGGCGGGAACTGTTGCTTGGAGACAGGCTATTGATCATCAGGTGGTGAGCAATTGCTGTGTTGTGCATCACTTGTTCTTGTATATTCCTTCATCAGTATTATTACTATTAGTATTATCATCATCATCACTATTGCTTCCTCTTCTTTTGCTGTCCTATATTAAACTGTTTTTATCTCAACTCATGATTTTTTTTTCACAATTCTCTTCCCTATCACACCTAGCAGGGGGAGGCAAGTGAGCAGCTGCGTGGTGCTTAACTGCTGGCTGCGGCTAAATCATGACATATACATACCTATACATACCTTAACTGAGTCTGTCCAGCAAGCTGAGACATGCCTTCTACTTATGCTCATAACCTACCCAAGCAGCAATTCTACCATCACCACCTTCTACAAAACATTGGTATGAAGCATGTTACATCACCAATAAGTATCTAGCAGATTCTTTTTTGAAGACAATAACTAATGAGAGAAAAGAAGAAATGATTTTTCCTGCCAGGTAGGAATTTAATGTAAAATAAGATTGGAAAACCAAGGTGTCATTTTCAAGACTGTGATCAGCTCTCTTAACCTATATATGCAGAGCTACCACTGCATGCAAAAGATACTTTAGATGACAAATCAAGTATAAAGCTATTACCTAAAGTGACCAAATAACCTCTATCCTACCCATACGAACAATCAGACAACAAATTACACAGCCTCCATGACAGAACTTATCATTGGATCACAGACTATACAGTAACACTGTAGATAGACAGATTAGAGACAGACTATACATTTATGCAGGGAGACTAGCGAAGATACTGTACTACTCTTGCTATGCCAATCCAGGTTAAGTGTTTAAACATTAGCCTAAAAAAGCTTCCAGTAGTATTTATTTGATATTAGGAACATTCAATTGCTGTCATGGCCAAGAAATTGTCTGGAAGCGTCAAACCATCTGCCCTTAAAGGGCACAAGAACAAGCCCATGTAATTTTTTTCAATTCATTTCTAAATTTCAGAGATTTTATCAGCTATAATCAGGTCCACTGTTGTACAGAACTGAGTTTCAGAGGCCAACAAAGGACCAATATGCTTGCATCTCTTCAAATTACTGGCAATAGTTACTAATGCATAAAGCAGTATTATGGTTGGGGGGGGGTTGTTGGGGTTTTTTTGTTTGTTTGTTTGTTTTTTAAAAAACAAACTTCAGTTAAGAACTTGCAGGTATCAGCCACAAGTAGTAACACTCCTTGCCACTGACAGATCTTGGCAAGCCCTTTGCCCACCCTTAGCCAGCGTACCTCAGAGAGGCACAAATGATATATTAGAAGCTATACCCACAACACATGTATCTACAGAGCATTCTTTTTTCATAATTCAGCTGTATTTTGTCACTGTTGGCAGACTTAGAAGTACACCACTTGAAATCATTCAACAAGAAAGGCAGCCCTACAACATGAACAGAGACACTTCAAAAGCACAGCATGCAGGACTTCAATTAAATTGAGGCATATAACACAGTTTACTCTTCAGCCAGTATTTACACCATTCTGATGGGATAAGAAGAATTTCACATGAAATTCGAAACGAAAGTTTTGAAATTACTCTTTAGCAATTGACTGACTACTCCCTTCCCGCATTCAACCCTGGCCAGTTTAAATTTTGAAGTTGCATTTTCCTTTTCAGTTTGAAATACTTCCCTCTGTTCTGTTAATATGTCACTCACTGCACATAATCAATTTGTCACCTTTACAATGTAACACAAAAGAAACAAAATAAGCCAGTACCGACTACAGAAAGGGTAGGATGAACAATGGAGATTCATGTTATATACTCCAAAACCAACACAATGAAGGAAACTGGATGTTCATTTTCAATTAAATTATTGACTCTAGTTCTTATTGTTGATTAAGTCTACACTTCACTGGAATGTTATCACACTTTCTCCTTTAGCCCCTAATGATATTCATCGAAATAAAAGTGAGAACAGTTCCCCGGTAACAACATATATTGGCAAGGTCATATCCAAAGATGTTTTACAGGGTCTGTAACCCAGCTCTCAACACATCTTGAGAACTATCCCATTATTACGAAGGGCAAGCTGAGAAGAGAGAGATGTCTGGGGCAAATCGTTCACAAATCTGAACCGCAGCACCTCAGCCACTGGGCCACTGCAAAAGTAAAAGATGGATGATAGAAAACCTCTGAATGACAGGTGTCAATTTCCAGAGACACTAGGATGAACAAAAACAAACTAAGCACTATCCACCTGGACAAGGAAGACTGGGGATCTCAAACAAGTACATATCTCTTTTATAGACATGAACGAAGATTTCACACTGCAAACCATCGTAGCCCAAATTGCTTGTTCTCTGCAGTGAAGCTTTACTTTGGCAAGCCATGCATGAAAACACTAGGAAACATAGTTGAACAAGGAACTAACCAAGCCTCTCTCCACATGCAGCAGTCACAGCTCCACTATGGGCTAGGCACTAGACAGCAGCACTACTTCAGGCAAGAGTACACAACCCAGGAAGCACTGGTAGTGCTGTGGACACTGTATTACTGCCACGTCTGCAGCACTGATACAAATACCACTTCTGTATCACTGATGCTTCTAACTGTGGGAGGACGCTACAAGGAGAAAAAAGTGGTCCCTGCAGTTATATGAAATAAACTCCTGGCACAGCAACTTACGTCATGCTAGCACTCGGGTATTTCAAATGAGAGCTGGCCAAGAGCACCAGTTCTTCAGTTTGGACAAGAATTAAAAGAAGCCTTACAGCCCCAAGCAGGAAATGAGAAGAACTGAAAGTGCTGATGATCAGACTGCACTTACCCGAAACTGCTCATTCTTGTAGGATATTAGCACATCTCTGACTTTTTCTAGAAATAAACATAAATATATAGTTGGAACAGGGAATGGCTCAACTATATAAGGAAATTTTGTGTCTAAGCAAGCTGCTTAGTTCTGCTGAACATACACCCAAGGAAGACATCAGTCAAAGTCATAAATTTTGATTCAGACAACACTCTGTATCATTCTGTGGTTCTCAGCAACCCAGGATGGGGTGTTCATTTTTTTTTTTTTTTTACAGTAGTCACGGAGAGGAAGGAATAGCACATGCTTGGATCTCATCCAACATGAAGTCAGACGGAAGCCCAGACATAACACACTGACAAGAACAGTGGTAAGTGCTGCAGCGTTCCAAAGTTTAGTACTGCCTCTAGATTTGGGTTGTTCTAGTAAATTCTGTATTAAAGTGCACAACAAATTAGCTAATCTTTTCCAGATCACGGTTCCTGTAACTATGCATAAGTCTGTTATAAAGGAATCTAGAGAAGACCTGCAACAAATCCATTGATCCTAAAGCCATTATAGTCACCTTGTGTGACCTTCCAAGGAGCCATACGGGTCACTTCAGCATTTCTGCACACCGTCTGCACCTTGGATTGGGCTGCTGTAATCTTGTTGGGTGAGTTACTCCCCATAAGCATGCCATGTTTTGTCAGAAAAAATTATGACTGACTGGTTTTACTGTTTGAGGTACTGTTTCATACCTCACATGCCTCAAATCTGCAGACCAGCCATCCAATCTGAACTCCCACTTCCTCCAGCAAGTCATTCAAACTAGAAATCCACTTTGAGAAAAGGTCCTCATTTTGGGTTCAAAGACTTCTGGTGATGGAAAATCAAGCACTGGAACAGTTTACCAAAGTTTTCCCATTGTTTTGCACTTTAGATTATGTCCAGGATGAGTTACTTGTGATTGTTTTTTAAATACTATTGGCAGTAGTGATTTTTCTGTCCACATGTGAAGTATTTTGAAACTGGCTGAACTGCCTTTACCCTGCTCTTGCTCAAGTGATGAATCTACAGAGTTTTGAGGGCTATAGAAGGACCATAGCCGCCTTTGTCAGTAGCGGACTCAATATTAAAACTGCAGCTGTCAAGACAAGTAATTTTTACAATGCTTGTAAAATTTTTACAATGCTAAACCATCCCAGTATAACTGTTGCTACTGATTGGGATACTGCATAATCAACAGAAGTAAAAGATTTTATGCTACAAATTCAGTGAGCTAATAGCAAAGTCAGTCACCCCAAGAATCCACCAAGGCCCAAAGAGGAATGCCAAAACCTGAGCTGAAGGTATATCTTTATGCATTGTCAGGGCTAGAAGATGACACTTAAACTGCTTTCCCTAGCATGTGACAAATCTATCCTTCTATCTGCCATTGTTCTAGGAACACCTACCATGGAATTCCTTGTGTTTCTGACAGGCCTCATGCTGTGGAGTTCGAATCTCCCATGCATCATTGTCCAGCTCTGCATTTGCTACCACCTCTTCCTGCTCCTCTTCCTCGTCCTCACTTTCTTCACACAAATTATTGCCCAGCTGACGGCTCCAGTAAGTCTTTCGTAGCCAGTCCAGGACAACATCACAACCTAAGGGAAAACAGAAAACATTCTCTACTCAGTAAGTTTTTCTTTGTTATTGAAAAAAAAAAAAAATAGGTGGAAAATTGCTAACTTGCATTGTGAAAAGAAATGCTGTTAACAAGTTATGAACCCCGAAATCACATACAACTCTGTTAATGAAAAGGTGAACGAGTTTAAAAAAAACACCACCACAACAAAACAACACAGCAAGAAAACGCCACAACCCAGTATCACAGGCCTGGTAACACCCATGCACTGTCTTTTTAGCAGCAGCAGATTGGACACTGCTATAGTGCTGCACCTCACTCAAGGCAGGCCAAATTTAAGCAGAAACTAAGTCCAGCAGTGGCGTTCTGATGAGAAAATGAGTCAATTATTTAGTATCACCGTGTTCAATGTAATGGCAATAACATTAATCTTTCGTGTAGAGACTACACTAGGCATAAATTACATAGAACAGAAAGAAAACCCCTTTTCTCCCACCACTATTTCACTACTCAACTCAACCTAAGGACCCTGCTGAAGGTTATTCAACTGTCTCCTCAGTGCCTAACCCAAAATTCCCAGGAATCCCTTCGAACACCATGAGCTGGTCATTCATTCAGGCTTGCAGTACACCTAGAGCCTTTGTCCCTGAATGGGATTTAATAAGAGTCTGGGGTAACGCTAAACCATCAGGAAAAGCATTTACCTCTTTCCCCGAGATGAACTTCCTGTGCTATAAAGAAACTAGAGGGCTGAACTATTGTTTCCAGTATTTTTTTCAAGGGAAGGAGAAAAACCTCTGAACATCTGCCCTGTGATGCAGTTCAGCTACCCTTACAGGGCAGCAGCAAACCCTCCCAGTGTCTCACACCACAGCTCTCCCTGCCAAGACAAGCCCACTGCCGGCCCTGCAGGGGCCCAAAATGGAGGGGGAGTGCTCCCCTCAAGGCCTGCAGCACTGGCATTGCTGCCTCAAGCGTACCTCAGGCCGAGCCCTCCCAAGGCCGCCCACTGTCAGCACTCACCCTTGCGGCACAGAGCCAGCCGTGGCAGCTTCCCATGGGTCAGCTCGTGTCGGAGATCCACAACCCAGATAGGGATATCCACCTGGAAGAAGCCGCAGGCGTTACCCCACAGTTCCCACTGCGTCATGCTACAACTACATGCAGCCCTGCAAGACTGCAGAGAACCTCTACCTGGGTGGGAACAGCCTCTTCTGGGCCACTCCTGCACCACAGTCCCCCAGCTTCCCACTTCAAGGGTGGGCTGAGATCCCCTCCTCTCTCCTCCTGTGGCCTAGATCCATACAAACTTGCAATTTTACAGTTTCAGTTCTTCAACGTTACTTGCAACAACAGATGTCTTTTTAGACAGAGGTGCTATGTATAACTTAATGACATACTGAGAAGCAGTTAAATTATATTTAAAGTGATGAAACATTCTGGATAACCGTTTGTATATCAAAGACAGAAATCATATCATACTCAAATCATACACACTCTAAGTCGCATGCAATTTTTTGCAACTTTCCTAAGGATGACTAACCTTAACTATGCCACACCTCTAGTGTTAAGCTTGATCAGTTTTAAAAGCTGAGAAACAGCACCTTTCTTTAAAAAAAAAAAAAAAAAAAATCAGTTCATCATTTTTACATAGGGGCCCCAGACAAGGCTGCATATCTAGGAGAGTCTCAAATACCATCTGTTCTTTACTTTCAAAACTTGCTGTTCAGACCCAGATATAATGTTCAGTGCAACTGCCAATAAAAGGACTCAAACTTGTCCTGCTACTACAACTACACCTTGAACCTTCCCTCCTGCACACAGAAGTGGACTAGCCCACCTTAAGTGAGAGACACAAGATGAAAATGCCTGCAAATGTGGTTAAGTGCTTTTTCTATATAACCTTGCTTGTCCAAGACTAGAATTTATAAACCATAGATTTAGTTCTTTTTCCACCTCTCAGTAGCTAAGAAACAAAAATGCGTGGTTGTATGTGTCAAGCGGGACTATTTACATGTAAATCAAGACTTTTGATCACATGATTCAAAATGCTTTAATGAATATCAGCCTTTGTTACTCGTAATCTGACTTTAAGGAACAAAGTTTTAGATCTAGTTACATCAAGTCTCTTTAAAAATTTGCAGTTGGAAAGAACTGGCATCTATATCCATTGTTTTGCTTACAAAAGAATTACCCCCCCAACTCCCTCCACCCAGTTCTGTAATAGACAATACATATGCTCTCCGTATATACATAAGTTATTGAGTAACACTTATTAAAGATTTACTTCTCTGGCTAATTGTCTCAGAGGAATGCTGACCATCTTCTGTTTCCTTTCTGTGATCAAGTTGACAAACCTGCATGCAAGTGACAGAAAAGATAAACAATTATCAAGAGCTGCAGAGAAACTTGGAAGCCCCAGAGACAAATCCCCCACAGGCTGTGGGAGGATCTGTGGTCCCGGAGGTGCAAAGTGAAATTTGACAGCAGAAAAATGCTATCAGCCCAGGTCTCTCTCTCTCTCTCTCTCTCACAGCACACAGGCCCTACCTTACAAGAGCCAGACCATAAGAGAGGATGAGTTCATGTGACTTCAATCTGCCAGATGAATCCAGGACCTTGCATCGAATCAGTTCAGCGGTGCAATCCACTGCAAGAGGCATTTTGGGACCATAACTGGAGATAAAAGAAAAACAGGTGAGCAGCCTCACAAGAATACACTCCCCCTCCAAAAAGGGTAGCTTCCTGGCTACCTTTTGTGCTCTGTGATACGTAACAGCCTGAGAAGCACTATGCAGCAAGACTGCATCACAGGCTCTTTCCAGAAGGCTTTTATTGGAACAGAGTGATTACATGGCTACTCCTAAGCATATGTTAAACAAGTACTTACTGATATGCTAAGCATGTACATAATACAAGATGCCATACCAAAACTGGTCCTGTCTATGGATGCAGCAGGGGCAACACAAACAGAATAAGGCGATTTGGGGGCCTTGGATACGCTTACTGCAGCGCTCTGCCTTGAGACACCAGGCTGTGACGCTGCGGGTGTGCATGGCCTCTGCCTCTCCTGGTGACCACCGGGCCTGCCTACTTCTGGCAGGAGCTACATGCCCAAAGTCCACTGCATGAAGATGGCACCCTACAAGACAGAGCTGCCTGCCCGGCAGCACCAGCGATCTGCACACATAACCCCGGACGTGGAGTACCACCGGGGAGCTGCGGTCGGGTCCTGGGCGCCCTACGGCTCCACGACAGCGAGCGTCAGGAGCAGCCTGGGGAGGAGGGCCGGCAGGGCCGTTTCAGGGACAGAGGAGGCAGCCTACAAGGGAGCGCCGGCCCCGGAGGGCCGTAGCCCGCTCCCTGCCCGCGGTGTGCGGCCCGTACCGACTCTTCCAGGCCGAGACCCGGTCCAGCGCTTCCTGCTGCAGCCGGCT
>NW_010514182.1:0-3096 GCF_000687285.1 Phaethon lepturus
TGTCTATGTCATTGATGAAGATATTAAAGTGCAATAATATATCTAATATCTAATAGAAGCTGCTGTGCTGGAAGTCATCTACAGTGACCTGGACCACAACCAGGTCTCCAAAGATCCAGATGATGTCCATTTTACAGGGGCTGGAGGTTAACAGTAGAGTGCCATTGCCCGAACCAGGTCAGGCTACTGCTGCATGTGGCCATACTGGAAATGGTAGAATTCACTATGAACTGGCGTCAAAGGCAGCCAAGTGGTATGCCATAATTGATATTGCCAATACTTTTTTCTCAGTTCCTTCGGCAGCAGAGTGTAGGCAATAGCTTTCTTTCATGTGGAGGTGTGTCCAGTACACATGGAATCGTTTACCCCAGGGGTGGAAACACAACACAAGGAAATTCATGCATATTTCGGTAACTTATTTTTTCCTGTCCTGTAAGTAGATGTTTAGTCACAGTTAAATCCTGTGGCTCACTTGTGAAAAGTTGGGTGAAATGAACTGATCATTCCAAGCCTGATATGCATGCAAGCAAAATTATACACTGTGTTGTCCCTGTTATTAATGATTTTTTTTTAAGTAGTCAATTTAATTCATCAGTAGTTAAAAAATAAATATCAACTTGCCAGTTGACTCAGGACAGTGTTTTACTCTAAGAGAAGTAGTTGACATGCAGTATTACTTGAGTCTGATAAAAAGAATAAAGATTGTATTGGTCGGTGTTAATTTCAAGTGTCTAATAAATTCCCTTTTAGCCTTTTTTCTATTCCTATATGAAATGTTCTTTTTCATACTCTCTTTTAATGACATACAAATTACGGAATATTGCAGAATTTTGCTGCTAAACAAGTAAATTAATTTTACTAAGACAATGATTAACCTATATCCTATAAACTAAATTATATCTGGGAGTCATTTTCAAAAATGCTTTATTCTGTATACAGATTTAATAGATTTTGTTGCTCATTCAGAATTCTTGGAATAAACTGAAACTGCATTTATTACATTATCAGGTTTTCAGTTTCTTCAGCCAAGGGTATACGTTCAAAATTTTGAAGCAATCTTTTTTTGTTACACTACAAAACAGATGCAGTCTGTTTCCATTTTCAGTTTCTTACAGCTTAATTAACCCATAGCTAATTAGAATGAGATTTTTAATGTGTGGTCTCTCTGCTTCAGGTTTAATTATTTTGCAGATATTCAGTAAAATACCTCATCTGTGTCTGAGGATGAAGTTATGAGAAATAAACTGAGTTTTTCAGTGTTAAAAATACATTTCTGTATTTTTGAAAGATTCTTTGATACTAAATTTTGAGAGCTGATAATAAACCAGATGTTAGGAAATAAACAGTCCTTGGACTAAGTCAAGTTGTAAACACTTTGGACTTTCCATTTACTTGTGATGGAAGTAGTTTTAGTGAATAACTCTGTTCTTAAAGGATTTAAAATCCAGATAGTGGTTGCTGCCCCTGTGGTTTATTGTAGTGCCAGAAAACAAATGGATTTACTTGCACTGATTGGTATTAATATTTACAAGTAGTGTATTATTAGAGGAGAACAGTTTAATAAAAGAGGAAAAAAATTAAGGATATTGCAAGTATGTATGTATGGGTTTTATTATGTATGGTTTTATTATATGGTGTCAAACCAGTACCCTTTTAAAAGAATAGGTATTTCAGGATAACTGAGAATTAGGTCCTCTGTCTTTAGGGTACAAAAGAATTTCAGATCTCTTATAGTTAACAATGGTGATATTTAAAATAATTGCACTAAATATTTAAGGAATCAGAATCTTTCAGCTCCGCAGTTGGTATGCATTAGCATAATCCCACTGATGTTGACACAAGCTTGCTGGTTTGTATCAGTAGCAGATCAGTCCCTATCTTTTATTCAAACAAAATCCATGAGTCTACATTCCATGTCCTCCAGTAATTAAATTATTAATGCACAAAGGTAAATCCATATTGATTTGCTTGGTTTTACTGGAGATATTACTTTTTCTCCTAGGACAAGAAGGACAAAGTCTCAAAATTGGACACTATACGTCACTCCATAGCCGGAATTATAAGATCTCCAAAATCCATGTTGGGTTCATCATCAGTAAGTAGTATCAACAATGTAGAATTCTCTTAATTTACTGCTTAAGTAGGATTTTTTTATGAAGTATCATAAATTTCTATTTACACAGGAAAAAAATAGATTAAAATGACAGCATAAAAAGCACAGTTCTGACTGATCAGTGGATATGATAATATTGTGACATAATAGTATGTCAGAACAACTTTATTGCACTTCAGAAAAAAGAATTTTACATTCTTTGCTGCTCCCAGATTGGTGCTATACTTGAAAGATTACCGTTTCCTGTATGGTAGATTTACTAGTAATGCTGTATATTATGATATTCTGCAGTAGGTTAGATGGTCAGGCATGTTTTACCCATAATTGCAATAATTATATTTCCTATTTTTATTATAGAGCTACAATAATAATAAGAACAACAGCAACTGCTACTACTACTACTGTTACTACTACTTGTGGTGGGTTAACCTTGGCTGTCTGTCAGATGCCCACTAAGTCATTCTCTCACCCCCGCCTCCTCAACAGAACAGGGGGAGAAAATAATATTAAAAAAACTCGTGGGTCAAAATAGAGACAGGGAGATTGCTTTCCAGTTGGGCAAAACAGACTTGGCTTGGGGAACATTAATTTAATTTGATGCCAATTAAAAATAGAGTAGGAAAGTGAGAAACAAAGACAAAACTAAAAACACCTTCCCCCCACCCCCCTCTTCTTCCCAGGCTCAACTTCATTCCTTCATTCCTGACTCTTCTACATTCCCCCACCCTGAGCGGCACAGAGGGAATGGGAAATGGCAGCTGCAGTCAGTACATAACACTTTGTTTCTGCCACACTTTCCTCTTCACACTTTTCCCCTGCTCCAGTGTGGGGGTCCCTCCCATTGGATACAGTTCTTCATGAATTGCTCCAGTATGGGTCCTTTCCACGGGGTGCAGTCCTTCAGGAACAGACTGCTCCAGCGTAGGTCCCCCACAGGCCACACACAGTTCCTGCCAGAAAACAAGCTCCTGCGTGGGCTCTTC
>NW_010514182.1:3214-7231 GCF_000687285.1 Phaethon lepturus
TCACCATGGGCTGCAGGGGAATCTCTGCTCCAGTGCCTGAAGCACCTCTTCCCCCTTCTTCTTCACTGACCTTGTTGTCTGCAGGGTTGTTTATCTCACATTTTTTCTCACTCTTCTCTCTCATAGCTGCTGCACACTGTTTTTTACCCTTTATTAAATATGTTATCACAGAGGCACCACCAGCGTCTCTGGCTCAGCTTTGGCTAGTGGTAGGTCTGTTCTGGAGCCATATGAAACTGGCTCTGTCCATCACAGGGGCAGCCCATGGTCTCTTCTCAAAGAGGTCATCCCTGCAGCCCCCCTGCTACCAAAGCCTTGTCACGCAAACCCAATACAGTAGCAAAGTAGCTCACAAGTCAGTGTCTCTTCTGAGCTGCCTCCTGTTGAAAGAGCGGAAGTTAATCTGTTTGAAACATTAAACAAATTCTAGGAAAAGATGTATCAATAGTCTGAGCTTTTAGATATTATACATCTTGTTTCAGTCCTCACTGAAAATGGTCATTGAGTATCTCTTACTTCGAGTTGGCTTTTGTTTCGGTTCCTCAATGGATGGAGAAAGTTTTTTGTTAGCCAAATATGAAAAAAAGTTTATGAAATAAAATGAGAAAAGGAAAAAAAAGCTGTTCTGTATTATTCCTATTTGCTCATTTGTTTTCACTTACAGGCTTGAAAGACTAGTTAAAATACTTGCTTATGTACTTAGGGTGGAGGCCAGATGTTGTTTGAAAACCTTCCTCCTGAAAACTTGGCTGTGTTTTCCTGTTGCAAATGGATAATTTAGGCCGCTTAAAGAATCACTGCCAAAGATATCAGAAAGCGAATGATTTTAATATAAATTTGTAAAAAGGTGCGACTTAACAGAATTCAATGGCAAGGTTCACTCTATTACTTATTTGACATGAAAAACGTATACAACGAGAAACCAAGTTACAACCAAATAGGGATAGTTTGCTCGTGGATCGAATTGGGTTAATGTGATTTATATGTATACTGAGGAGAGAAAGTAGGGGAGACCCTCCTGTTGAGTCACGAGGTTCAGAGTGGACCCCCTTGCTTTCTAAACTCCTTCTCAGAGAGGAGTCTAGGTGCGGCTGAATCCACTCCTCATCCCAGACTTTGTCAATGGTTTATGACTAAAGAACCTCGGCCCATCTATCCAGCCTGCCCTGATCCCTCTGCCCAACCTTCCTACCCTCGAGCAGATAAACGGATAGGGTATCGGGGCTTCTGGTGTGGTGATATATTTGTGCTTGGTGTAACTTTAGGATGATAACAATCTAATGCAAAATAACAGCAAATAAATTCACTAACGCTGTTGAGATAAATCACAGTATTGTATCATATAAAACTTAGCGGCATAATCAACCTAAAACTTACTAAGATTAGACACATAAAGAGATGTAGAGAAAAGAGAGAGATATGTACAAAGGTACCTATTAAATATCCCCCTCGAATTCATTCGAATGCTCACAGCGAATGCTTTGCATCGCTTGATGGGTGAACAGCTGAGCCTCTGAGTTGATCACGAACTTGAGGGTTCACGGACTCTGAGAGGCGTCCCACTCAGAGGGAGGTGCTGGTTGCAGCCCGCTGTGGTCCAGGAGAGCTCAAAGGGTCTCACTTGGGACCACTGTTTATAGGACTGGGAGATTATTGACTTTAGGCATCAGTAAATTTCCATCCTTGCCACAAATCATTTGTCGGTAATTGCAAGAATTCTCATCAAGTCATAATTGGACAAAAATATGTTCCAGGGCTATCAGAGGAGGATTACCCCCACAACTGATAGTCCTGAGATGGTCAGTACTGTCCTCTACCGTAGCTACGCAGGAGTGCTTGGCATGGCCAAGGGGCTCTCAACCGCCAAACTCTGTTCCAAAGCCAAGGCTTATTGAGAGCTCCAGGTGCAAGGAGGGGGAAGAAATGCACCACCACAGTGTTGGTCTCTTCTCCCAAGTAACTAGTGATAGGACAAGAGGAAATGGCCTCAAGTTGACCCTTTTTGTTATCTGACACAACACTGGCCAGTTTCAACTCTAGTTGAGCTTTGGCCTTTCATGTCTTCTCCCTGCATAAGTGAACCACAGCTCTGTCCTCTTCCTGCGACACCTGACCTCATTTCCAGAGATCATACAATTTATGTTTCCTCGAGGAGTTCCTTCTTCAGCCAAGCTGGTCTTCTGCCCCACTTGACTTGATGATCTTAGAGGTCTTTTCCAACCTTAATTATTCTATGATTCTATGATTCTATATTAAGAGAACAGGGAGAAAAGTCAGATTCCTCTGTTAGGGAACAGATGATGATGATGAAAAATTCCTTTCAGCTTAGAGCTTCTCTTTCTGATGGAACAAAACCAAAGCCGTGCTACACAGTCTTTTTTTATTGTAATATTTGAGAATAGAACTTGATTTTTACCTTTTCAGATATTTTAGCCTTTAACAAATCTATTTTTTGTCAAGATTGTACAAAAATAAATGTATATTTCATCCATCAGCAAGCAGACAAAACAAATAGACAGTATTTTGGAAATTTAAATGAAACCAACCAAATATAAATATTTAGCCAAAGCATTTTGATAGCTGCAAGAACTTTTGCATGCAGTCTTGTTTCCTTAGGTTTTTTAGTTGGTATTTCTTCATTTTATTACTTTTTGCTTTGCCTAAAACCAACTTTTAAACAAAAATATTAGTGTGTCTTCATTTAGAGACAAATGTTCATTGCTTTTCTTTAGACTAAAAAAAATTTTTCTACATATTGCTCTCGTATTCACAGAGGACAAAGATGCTGGCTATTGAGTTCTTGCTATGATTTCTGGGTTCCTCTTAACTAGTGATGACAGACCAGTTTTTGGACAGGCCTTTATGCCCTTTGGGAGTCAGTAATTGCTGTGGTGGGATCATTGGCTTCAGCTCTGGCTTATCTGACCTACCTTAAATCTTAGGCAAGGTTGCTGACCATTGTCAATATTTTCCTCATTTTGAATATATTATGTCTACAGTACATCTTCCTGTTAACAGGAAGAGCAACAGCACATATAATGTGTTGTAACCTTGTTGTCATCCAATTTTATTGGCGTGCAGATCTTGTGCTGATGAGTCATCTGTGTTGTGGTCTTATCACAAGTTTTCTGCTAAGTCAGCTGCACTGTGGTCCTGGTGCAAGCAATATCTTCTCAGTGTTTACTTGTTTTATTGCTGTAATCATGTCCATGGCTCTCAGTGCATGCCATTCTTTCAGCTCTTGATCTCTTCCATCTTTTGCTTTTACAAGCATGATTTCCATTCATACTTCATTAATACCAATGTTAATATTACTATTGGAAAACTTTACATGATTAGAGCAACTTTGGTTTGCTTAGCAGAAGTTAAGTTTTAACTGGGTTTTGCAACAGTAGTACAATTATTTACCTCTGTAGGTAACTGAAAAAATGGGGGTTTGTTTACAGTTTCTGTTACTACTTAGTTATGTTAAAAAAAAAATTTCTGCAAGTATTGCATTACACACAAATGATTCATTACTTGAAAAGTGAAAATTAACTGTGTTGAGGAAAGTGACAACTTCAGCATTTCTAAAGCCTTAAATTTTTATAGATTGCCAAATAGCTGCTTACTTTTTTTAAAAGTATTTTCTAGAATTGCTACAGATGCATTTTTAATATTTTAAAATTCATAGTTTTAAGTAGCTGTGTTTGGGTGTATTCTGTTGATAATACATAATGTTTTAAGGTACAAGGCAATAAAGAAAATGTGAATTTCTTTACTTCAGACAGTCTATATGAATTCTCAGATTTATAAATACTTAAAAGTGCATATAAAAATCATTTCAATATTATTATTAAAGCTTATCAAACAGGTATGAATATTGAATCCTGGAGCTCATCTGTGTTAGGTGACGTTCAGTGGTACTGCCAGAAACATGCTGGCATGAGTCCAAGTGATTACCATCTATAAGAGGAATGAAGTGGACTCTTTAAACAAATTTCTGCTTAATATGTTTGTTATTTAAAAAAAATAATT
>NW_010514183.1:0-27624 GCF_000687285.1 Phaethon lepturus
AGGTGCTGCCCGCCCGCGAGCTGCCGCCCGCCCTCACGGGTAAGGTTCCCTCTCGCCCCTCCCGGCCTGGCCCGCTCTCACCGCCAGCTCATGGCGGTGACCGCGTGTCCCCCATCCCCCTCCGTGTTTCTCCGCAGCTTTCCGGACCGCCTTCCGCGCGCGAGGCGCGCTGGCAGTGCTGCAGCACTTCGACCCTCTCTATAGCTTGCTCCAGTAAGTACAGAGGGCAGCGCCGGGGACGCCGGGAGCGGAGCGGGTGGAGGAGGGTTGCGGAGAGGCTGGGGGCACCCGCGCGCTCCCGCCTCTTGCTGATGGTGTTTACTCGTTGCTCTTATGCACTGTGCTTGCCTTGCAGCCACTTCCAAGCTGTGGGGACTGCTGTCAAGGAGGATGCCCTGGAGCTGATGATGCACGGTGGGTATCTGCTGTTTCCAGCTGAAGCAGAAGTAACAGAGAGGTTGCTCTCTTTCAGCAGCTCAGTGATGATATAAAGGCTAATGTGACTTGACCAGCTGGGTTGCACCCTCAGCCCATTCCAGTAATACGGGTCTGTAATCTTGGTGGACAATGCAGAGCTGTGCGTGTTCGCTGTAAGGGCAGGCCAACAGAAAATCCCCTTCCCCGTGTCCCTGGAAAATACATCTTTGGGATGCATCAGCTCTGAGTGAGTGTTTCTGTGAGCTGAGGGGGCGCTGTGGGGATAGGATAGGACAGCGCATCCAAGGTTTGGGTTGCAGGGGGCAGCCTGTGTTAGAGCTGGTGAGATGTGAGCACACGTCTTTGGTAATCTGATGACTGCTCTAAGTCTCCGAAAGAGAGGATGGCTGAGGGGCATGGCAAGGAGTGCTCATGACTTTCTACCTTTCTTCAGTGGTGTCCCATCATTCCAATGAACTTCCTGCCATCTTGGGTGATACTGGGCTGAGCCATGCAGACCGTGCTGCTCACCTCAACGCTCTAAAGATGAACTGCTATTTGCTGTCTGGCCTGGTGGACGCCTTTGAAATGGAAACCTACAAGAGTAGTTTGTTGGAGGTGGATCCTGGTGGGAAGGTAGGTGAGGGGACTGAGGAGGAAACAAGATGATAAAAGTAGAAAACATGTAAACTTGCTGAACTCTGTGGTATCTGTCAGATGTTATAGTTGGGGTTTATTTAGACATGATGCTGGTAAGAGCAGTGCATAATGTGGAGTACTGGGATTTATATGAAACTGTACATGGAAAACAGCCAAAGGGACAATATGTGTCTAAACATCAGCAAGTGCTCAGATGCCCAGGCCTCTCTGTTTCACTCTTCAGTGTCTGGCTAGTATTTTCGGTGCCAGTAATTTCTCAGGAGTTCTCTTCTGTAGTCAAATATGACAGCAACAGCCACTTTCTATGGGTATATAAGCTCCTCGCACATCTCACTCTGTCATTTAATGCTGTAGAATTTAACAGTCATTTTCTTTTTTGAGGGAAGCAGGGTGGTGATGGTGCTTTTTCTGTTCTCACGCTGATGATGTATTGCATCACGTAATCTCCTTTCTAGAACAAGAAGAAGAGCTCTGGATCCTTGTGGGAAGAGGAGAGGGAGCCACTCTTACGGCTGCTCACGCAGCTGCTGCAGCTGGATCTCTGTCAGCTTTGGGGTGGTTTGGTGGTGGAAGAAGAGTTTGTCAGGTATGGGATGCAGTGGATGTAGAATCATAGAATAATTTGGGTTGGAAGGGACCTTTAAAGGCCACCTAGTCCAATCCCCCTGCAGTGAGCAGGGACATCTTCAACTAGAGCAGGTTGCTCAGAGCCCCATCCAGCCTGACCTTGAATGTTTCCAGGGATGGGGCATCTACCGCCTCTCTGGGCAACCTGTGTCAGCGGTTTACCACCCTCATTATGAAAAATTACTTCCTTGTATCTGGTCCAAACCTACGCTCTTTTAGTTTAAAACCGTTATCCCTTGTCCTATCACAACAGGCCCTGCTAAAAAGTCTGTCCCCATCTTTCTTATAAGCCCCCTTTAAGTACTAGAAGGCTGCAGGAAGGTTTCCCCAGAGCCTTCTCTTCTCCGGGCTGAACAACCCCAACTCTCAGCTTGTTCTCATAGGAGAGGGGTTCCATCCCTCTGATCATTTTTGGGGCCCTCCCCTGGACCCGCTTCAACAGGTCCATGTCTTTCCTGTGCCAAGGGCTCCAGAGCTGGGCGCAGGACTCCAGGAGGGGTCTCACCAGAACAGAGCAGAAGGGTAGAATCACATCACCTCCCTCAACCTGCTGGCTATGCCGCTTTGATGCGGCCCAGAATATGGTTGGCCTTCATGGCTGCAAGCGCACATTGCCAACTCATGTCCAGCTTTTCATCCGCCGGTGCTCCAAGTCCTTCTTGGCAGTGCTGCTCTTGATCCCTTCATCCTCCAACCTGTATTGATATTGGGGGTTGCCTCAACCCACGTGCAGGACATTGCACTTGGCCTTTTTGAACTTCATGAGGTTCACACAGGCTCACTCCTCGAGCTTGCCCAGGCCCCTCTGTATGGCGTCCCATCCCTCAAGCGTGTCAACTGCACCATTCAGCTTGGTGTCATCTGCAAACTTGCTGAGCGTGCACTCCATCCCACTATGTCATTGATGAAGGTATTAAAGAGTACTGGCTGCAATACAGACCCCTGAAGAACACCAGTTGTCACCGATCTCCATCTAGACATTGAGCTCTTGACTGCTACCCTCTGGCTGCTACCATCCAACCAATGTGGAGGTGGGATGGGTGACTGGTTTTCTGGAAGGTTAAGTGTTAAATGTGCCAGCAAGGTGGTATAAGAGCTCTCTGCAGGGTGCAGATAGCTGCGAAACTGAGGAAGCCATCTTGAGGCAAAAGCGATGTGTTTAGGAAGCAGTTCCTTTCCTCATGTAGGCCTCTCAAATTTTTGAGTTTTTGTTTGATCAGTTTTTTAAGGATACTGGAGAATCTGTCTGGGTTGAGAGAAATGTTTGCCCAGTGCAGTGTGCTAGAATATTGGTGCAAGTTGTGATATTGAGGTTGATTGTCTTCTGTGGCTTTAGCTTAATGACAGGAAGCTGTTACCGTATCCTGGAGAACCCAAGTATCAGTCTTCAAAAGTACCGGGCCACGCGGGAGGCTGTGACACATCTGCTCGCTGCAGCTCTGATTCACTATGATCACATGTTCAGTGAGTTCCTGCTCTTCTGTCTTCTTCCTGAAGCCATTTCCAGTTACCTTCCCTGACCCCTTTGTTCCTTCTCACATGTGAAAGGTGCCACTCTGAAGATCACACAGATGCTGCAGCACTTTGAACATGTAGCGCCAGTGTTTGCGCAGTCTGTGAGCCTCTGGGCTACAGAGTATGGTCTGAAAAGCCTGGTGGGCGAATTGCTAAGGTGAGGAAAAAAAACCCAAGGTTTGTCCTTCTATCCCTAGCAACTTGAGGCACCCTACTCCTTGTTTCATCTTTCTGTGCAGGGAAATTGGACAGAAACATCTGCAGGATCTGGCTCGTGATGCTTCTGGAGTCAAGGGTTATGCTACCTTTATAACTCAACTGGCTGAACAGATTCCAGCTCTGGTGCTATCCAACATGAGCGTTCTCCTGCGTCACTTGGATGGGGAGGTACATTTCTGCAATATTATCTGTCTGGAGAAGTCAAGTGGCGGAGGTGCTATCCAGTTTTTCCTGTCTGAAAACAGAACCTCTTTCACAGAGATCAAGTAGCCAAAACCTGCCCTTTGGAATAGGTTCTGCCCTTACCTAAAAGATGCAAAGGACACAGAAGCCATGACACATGACATCTACTGTCTGGTTGTCTGTCCCAGAGAGCAGAGAACAGGAGACTGCTTACTGGTCTGAGATCCCAGCTGTTGTCCCTTGTTCTTCAGTACTTAATGCATTTGTCATTGTGTTACCTTTCTTAAACAGCCCTTAAAAGCCATAAGTGTTTCTCATATCAGTCCTTGGCTTCTGTGGACCTAGCTGGATAGTGGGGTTGGATTACTCTGTCTTGCAGGCACAGCCATGCTCACCCGAGGTTGATACAAAGTCCATAATGGAGAAATTCACATAAGGCTGGAGCCTTGGGATTAGGAGGCCCAAACTCTGGGCCATTCTTGTCCATAGCATGTCAAGTGATGTCTTTTTGTCTGTTCCTGGTTCAACAACTCCACCCCCCCTGCCCAGAGTTACATGATGCGGAATGCTATTCTGGCAGCTATGGCAGAAGTGCTGGTGCAGGTGCTGAATGGTGACCAGCTGGAGGAAGCTGCCCGTGGTACTCGGGACCAGTTCCTGATTATGCTGCAGGCCCACGTCTGTGATATCAATGGCTTTGTGCGTAGCCGCGTGCTGCAGCTTTTCACTCGAATTGTGCAGTGCAGGGTAAGTCTGTGCTAGGGAAATGGCGTTTCCTCAGTCATCCCTTCCCCTGTTGTGTTTTCTAAGGGAATTTCTGTCACCTTGCTCTGTGTGGAGACTGAAGTTTACCAGAGACAGGTATTGTCTCTGTTTACTGTGGTGTCTGCAGTTCCTTTTTCCCAAGAGATCAAAGATCCTAGGGGCGAGGGAACTGGGGAACAGAAATTAAATGCTGCTCTTCATTACTGGGACAGACTAGAAGGAAGAGCACAGTATGCAAGCTCTTTTTGGACACTGGTATG
The DNA here is from genome assembly GCF_000687285.1 of Phaethon lepturus. NCBI lineage: Eukaryota > Metazoa > Chordata > Aves > Phaethontiformes > Phaethontidae > Phaethon > Phaethon lepturus. Next base: position 4,647 of record NW_010514183.1, read on the forward strand.
GGAAAACACCCTCGCCAGATATACTAAGACTTAACTCAACAGGACCCTGGATAACCTAATCTAAGTCCTTACTTTCAATAGAAGTTGGACCTGAAGATATCCAGAGGTCCTTTCAGACCTATACTTTTCTGTAAATCTATAATCTGTGCCTTTTGGTACATTAATATGTCCACAGTAAAATAACATTTCCTGAGTCTCTAGGCCTTTTTGATAACTTTGTCTATGCTCTCATTGTGTACTAGGCCCTGCCTTTGACTCAGTTTCAGTCTGTGGTATCGCTGACTGTTGGGCGTCTCAAAGACAAATCTGTGGTAGTAGTTAAAAATGCGATCCAGCTCCTGGCTGCATTTTTGTCCAACAATCCCTTCTCCTGCAAGGTAATTCCGGCTGATATGGTGGATATGCTAGATATCTGTTTGCAGGCTAAATATCTGCAGTGTGCTGTACCAGGGCAGCAGCCTTTCTGTGTCTTGTGGGAGGGACAACGTAGCCTTTGAGTCTGCAGGTGGGAGCTTTCTGGTTTTCCTAGGTTGATGTAATTGATGGGTATGCTGAAGGCCAGGAGGGATGTGTTTGGTTGCGGAAAAACCTGCATCAGTTTGATTTGAATCTGCTGTGGGTTTTCCTTTCTTAGGATCAGAATTAGTCTTTTAGAACATCCTGCATGAACCTGCACCTCTTTGTGTTTAGCTGCACCCTCTCCTGAGCTTCTGAGCCTCAGACTGGCAATTTACAGCAGTTCCCATTCTAGGATGATGGCCAGAGTCTACTATTCCAGTTTCCAAAAACAGGGTTATTTGAGGGGATTGACAGCTTAAAGCAGAGAGTGACAGAGAAAGGAGAATTCTAGCATTTCAGAAAAAGAAGGATAAGTAACGTATTACTTCTCTTCCTGGCATCTTCAGCTAAGCTGTAGTGACTTGGCCGAGCCACTGAAAAAAGAGGTGCAGAAGCTGCAAGAAATGAGGGACTGCAGCAGAGCCACAGCAGGTAATTTCCCTTCTTCCTCTTGCCTTTCCAGGGCATATCAGGAGTTATTTTTCCTCAAATTTGCTCCCAGGTTGTGGTGTCTTTGGTCTCAGATCTTACTCATGCAAGTCAGTAAGGCCAGATAACTGGGATTAAACTCACAGCAGTTTTTTTATACAGTGGTGTTATAAAAGGACCGTATCAATGTTCCTATCTAGATCAACAGTCCATTTAGCTAAATATCCTGTTTTCAGAATAAGAATCATAGAATAGTTTGGGTTGGAAAGGACCTTTAAAGGCCATCTAGTCCAATCCTCCTGCAGTAAGCAGGGACATCTTCAACTAGAGCAGGTTGCTCAGAGCCCTGTCCAACCTGACCTTGAATGTTTCCAGCGATGGGGCATCTACCACATCTCTGGGCAACCTGTGCCAGCTGTTTACCACCCTCATTGTGAAAAATGTCTTCCTTGTATCTGGTCTAAATCTGACCTCTTTTAGTTTAAAACCGTTATCCCTTGTCCTGTTGCAACAGACCCTGCTAAAAAGTCCGTCCCCATCTTTCTTATGTATGGAAAGGCTGTGGTCTCTCTGGAGCCTTGTCCAGGCTGAACAACCTCAACTCTCTCAGCCTGTCCCCATAGGAGAGGAGTTCCATCCCCCTGATCATTTCTGTGGCCCTCCCCTGGACCCTCTCCAACAGGTCCATGTCTTTCTTCAGCTGAGGGCTCCAGAGCTGGGCACAGGACTCAGGTGGGGTCTCATCAGAGCAGAACAGAGGGGCAGAATCACCTCCCTCGACCTGCTGGCTGTGCTGCTTTTGATGCAGCCCAGGCTACAATTGGCCTTTGGGGCCGCAAGCGCACATTGCCAGCTTGTGTCTAGCTTTTCACTGGAACTGAAAATACCTATGAACAACTCTCCCAGCTTTCCATTTTCAACCGTTCAAGGACTGCTTGAGCCAGAATTTTGGTAAGATATTAATTTAAACTTGATTAGCCTTGGACCTGGTGCTGCCTACAAAACAATAAATACCAAGTGATGGTTCTCTCTTACCTGTCATTTTTTTTTTTTACCCTCAGTGGTTTCTTTTTTTATGCCAAAGAGTTCTTTTCTATTCTTACAGTCTGGGTGGGATCAGCAATGGGAATAGTACCAGATGAGTTTCTTCCCCATTTAGAGGGACATTGAGGTCCTGGAGCATGCCCAGAGAAGGGCAACGAAGCTGGTGAGGGCTCTGGAGAACAAGTCTGATGAAGAGTGGCTGACGAAACTGGGATTGTTTAGTTTGGAGAAAAGGAGGCTGAGGGGAGACCTTATTGCTCTCTACAACTACCTGAAAGGAGGTTGTGGCGAGGTGGGGGTCAATCTCTGCTCCCAAGTAACAAGTGATAGGATGAGAGGAAATGGCCTCAAGTTGCACCAGGGGAGGTTTAAGTTGGATATTAGGAAAAACTTTTTTACTGAAAGAGTGGTCAAGCATTGGAACAGGCTGCCCAGGGAAGTGGTGGAGTCACTATCGCTGGAGGCATTCAAAAAACATACAGACGTGGCACTTCGGGACATGGTTTAGTGGGCATGGTGGTGTTGGATTGATGGTTGGATTTGATGATCTTAGAGGTCTTTTCCAAACTTTGATTCAAGTCTCTGTATTCTACATTCCCCCTGTTGGTTTTTTTTAATAGCTCCAGTGATTACCCCAGAGGAAGAGTGGGAAGCGATGCTGCCAGAAGTTAAGGCTGCCATACAGCAACTCTTTCAACCACTGCAGGAAGGGGAAGAGGAGGTGCTGGAAGTTGAGGAAACAGCGGAGAGTACTTTGGAGCAAATCACTGGGCTGCTGAGGAAGCTGAATTACAGGTACGAAGGCTCTGTAGTTTGAGAGAGTGTTTATCCTAGGGGATGTGTGGGTCTCTTGTTCTCTGCTCAAGAAAGGTGTCAGCTCCAGGGTACAGTGATGATTTCCAGTAACATTAGTCTGTAGGAAGAGATTGACATGGGCACCCAGCACAAGATGCTGGCAGGAGCTGCTTTCCCAGATGTTCAGGGTAAAATTGGGTGGTTTTCCTTGTGTTCTGCCCTAACGGGTTGCTGATGTTCTTCTCTTGGGCAATGTCATTGTCTAGGAGTGCAGCCCACCTTACGCAGAAGGCCCTGTGTCACTTCCAGGGGAAAGAGCCCTTCAGTGGCTCCACAGAGGAAAATGAGGCGGCAACAATCCTGGGTATTCTGAAGAGACTTTACACAGGTAGCTACTTCAGATCACTGTCTCTTCCCTAAGTCCAAGCTGATGCCAGAGCTAGACCAAAACCCTCCGGAATGCCCTGTCCCTCCTTCTGACTTGTGGGGCTCAGTCTGCGTGTATTTGACCATTCATAGAGCTGCACCATCTCTGGATCATTTGCTCGCCTAGTGGCCTGGCATTTTCCATGGATCACATTACTCCTGTTGTTTCATTTCTGGTCAGAACAGTTCCACGTTCCCAGTAGAAGTGCATTTCTGATGCTTTAACTCAGGTAATAATCTGTTGAGGGGAGTGAAGCCAGTAGTATCCACTCACACCCTTCTGTCCTGTCTGAATTTGCCAGGAGTTCTGCTTCCTGAACAGGTGGTGGCACATAGTGCTTACACTTAGCAGCCTTGACCAAGTATCTGGTTCAGGCAAAGTCTTGCTTATCTGGGACTCAAGCCTCTGGGGGTATTTTTAAGACTTCGCATGCTTTATCTTTGGTGTTTATTTCAGAACAAGGTTTACTAGCCAGTCCCCTTGCGCTCATTTCTATCAAAAATCTACTGTCTAAAAATCTTAACTTTGTCAACTCTCCACACTCGCACAAATTCTGCTTGGGAGTAGTAGTGTTTGCCTTCTCCCTACTCTGCCCTGATTCCCTTTTAGAGCCTTATCCATACTTGGGAAGCTGTCAAGTTCAAATGAACCCCTTCAGGATTTTAATGGAGTTTCCCACAGCTGGATCATGCCTTTCTCCACCCATTTATTAAGCTGACATTTCTATGGTGCATCACATTGTAGTACTGGAACTGTCTCTACAGCATGCTGAGATTTTGTCTTTGTAGCTAAGTCTGATGGAAGAATTTGGATTTTTGCCTCCAGGCTCCTGGAAGATGTCTCTATGGGGTGGAGAGAGAAGGGTTAAAATGCCCTGAACTGTGCCTGTTTCTCTTGTACCTTCAATACTGCTCAGAAACAAGCATTTGTGCTGTGCAGGTTCATGCCCAGGTGCGAGCAGTGATGATCCTCCATGTGGCAACAGTAGCCCTAAGACTGATGAAGTTGTACTGGAAGAGGAGCCTCAAACAGAGCTGGCCAAACAGGAGATGTTGGTGCAATACCTGCAAGACGCTTACAACTTCTCAGTGAAAATCACAGAAGCCCTGAGCCTGATCAGCAACATGATGTATGAAAACTGTGTCTCAGGTATGTGAAATAGCCATGGGGCCCTTTCACCTCCACTCAGTGTTTCCAGATCTTTCCCCTCGCTGGAGGGGAGATGTGGGAGTGGTGGGGCTCCAGGGGAAGGGGAGAAGGTTGGAGGAGCTGCTCTTCACTGAGCAGATGTCACAAGCACTTCCAGGATATCAGAAAAGCAAACACCATCTAAACGAGTGTCATGAAGGGGTTGTGTTAGGGCATGAACAGGCTTTTTAGGAATCCATTTTTTAAATATCAAGGTTGAAAATGTTTATAAAAGCTAGGTGACCAAAATGACTTGATTTATGGAAGCTACTCCACCTCCTGTGGGAGTGAATGTATGTTCATCATCTCAGCCAAGGTTCTCCCAAAGTAAGCATGGCCAGTGAAGCTGGATTCTGTTACCAGTGCCCTGACACAGCTTCAGGTGTTATGCTGGCCACAAACGGAGCAGCTTGTCTTGCCCTTAAACTTTATTCTGTAGCTAAAAGTGATCCTGATCAACAGGTTCTGTGGCCTGGTCCTCTTAGTGAAAGGTGGTGATGAGTAGGCCTTTGAGTAATTAAGCTATTCATATTTAATATTAGCACTACTGTAACCAGTTAGACTTTTTTTCAAGTGCTTATCATGAATCGGCACCCCTGAGGTGGCTGGTGCATAGAGGGGCACAGCTCCCTCCTCTTCCATCCTGGCACTTCCACTTGCCAACCACTTGCATAGTTCTCGGGTACAGATGGGTCTGGGCACTACAGCACCCTAGCTTCATGCAAATAATTCTGAGGCTTCATCTGTATTAAGAACTCATATGTTACCTGTGATAAGCATGTGGGCTTCCCCAGCAAGGCTTGGATGTCATTAGCCTTTTGCACACACAAAAATGAACTCCTGAGTTCAGTGTCTTTACAGGTCATTTGAAGTTCAAGGCTGAGAGGGTGCCCCTCACCTGATACTTAAACACCTGCGTTTTGGTTTGGTTTTATTTTTATGGCTGCACAGACTTTACTGACTTTCCACCTCTCTGTTGTCCTATGCTATAGTGTAAGGAAGGCAAGTTGAGTGTCTGGACAGCTGAGGGATTTTGAGACATCGTCTCCATTTGGAGACAGTATGCTGCTGGGTGAAGGGGTGGTGGTAAGGGATGTGTATGCTCAGATTTAATTTTATTTTTTCTATTGCAAATATGTATCTTCTGTTGTGACTGGGGGCAGAAGAAGCATACCAGCTTGTCTGACAGGGGATCTTTACTCAGAGTTATGAGCTGGGGCTTATACTGGTGTAAGCTCCCACTTAACCAGAGGTCTGACTCGTATGAACTGTTCATTGTACAGTCCTAATCATTACTGTGGCTCTCTTGTGAATGTTTTCCAACTTAATGGTTTTTCTTGTCTTATGAGAAGAAGACTGGGCTGTATATTTCAATAGTAGTCAAGCTGGAATCAAATACATTATTCCTTACCCCATTTATACATCATATAACTTAGTTCCTCTGGTTACAGCATCGCACTGGGGCTTACATTCAGCTGCTCATCTGCTGTGACCATGAGATATCTTTTTTTTTTTTCCAAAGCTACTGTTTCCCAAAAGAGAATTTTGTTCTTTCTCAAACATGGTCTCTTGTGCTCTTCTCCTAAATGTATCACATCAGATTTAGCTTTAATATTACTAACCTGTTTCCATTTCCTCCAGGACATCTACATCTTTGTACTAGTGACCCTATTCTGACTTCAGCCCTCTGCAGATGGTAGCAGTGATCTTAATGGCTTGCAGGACTTGCTGTGACAGCAGTATGCCTATGAATTTGTTTTAATGGCTTCTCTAATGGGGATTAGGAAAGAACTCCACTAACCCAACTGTTATTTTCTCTGCAGTGGTGCAGGAAGCCATTGAGTTCTTTGTGACAGTCTCACAGTTTGGTGTGCCCCAGGCACTGCTTGGAGTCCGTAGGATGCTTCCCCTCATATGGTCAAAAGAGCCTGGTATTAAGGAGGCCGTGCTGAACGCCTACAGGCGGCTCTATCTGAACCCCAGCAAGGATTCTGAGAGGTATGGCTCTTCCTAGTCAGGCGGATTTTTTCTTTTTTTCTCTTCTTCCCCCTTCCTCCTCCCATTTCTTGTTTTTTGGAGCTGTTGGGAATGGGGTATGGACAGAAAGAGAAATCAAAGTTGCCATGGTTCACACTAAGCTGAAACGTAAGGTTATATATCAGAGTATCCCAGTCTTCCTGTAGGACCTACTGCTGAGCTTCTGCTCTTGGTTTGTCATAGTGTTCGTGTTCATGTGTAGGAAATTCATGCAGCAAAACTCCATGTGAGGCCTTATGGAAGGAGAAGCTGCGAATTACTTTAAATGAAACAGTTATCAGGTACTCATGCTTAATGTTCTCATAAATGTCACTCTTGTACAAAGCACTGCACCAAGATACGTGTGCCCAGATGATCTGGGTAGGGTCTCTGTGATAGAGAGCAAGGGGTGTCAGTTATGAATGTTCATCTTGTCAGTGGACTTCTCGATTGGCAACAATGAACTGATTTTTTGTATGGCTATTTCAACACCTTTGAGAGTCAGCTGTTGCTATGGAGTCATCCCATGTCTAAGAATCTTGCATACTTCACCCTCTGTGGGCAAAGTTGTTGTCCAATGTCTGTTCCCCCGTTCGGGTTTCTTATGGCTGTAGTCACTCATCCTGTTGGGATAATGAGGAATGGTACATAGTGTGGTCTAAAGTTGGAGCTATTTTTCTGTTACCAGAGCTCAGGTGTTTTGCTGACAAGTCTTGAGTGCTGTGGCCTCATCTGAGTGTAGGCATTCTGCTTTTGATGTATACAACACATTCCTTAATGTTTACAGTTTTTCTTACTGTCAGTTGTGTCCTTGATTTTTTTTTTTATATACACCATTTTTTATCCTTCCTACTATACAAGATTAGTTATTGTTGTTGTTATCATTTGGGTGCTTTCACACACATTTCTGTTTGTATTTCATTCAGACCTATCTTAAATTTTTTCGTAACAAATCTCTATGTGTGGCAGATGGAGAGGCTGTTAATGGGCTCTTTGTTGCTGATCCTTACTGAGGATTTGGAGGTGGGAGTTGGGTACCACTTGCATGCTTGTTTCTTCCACACTAGAGAGGAGCTGTGTATCCTCTCTACTGTGGCACTTGCTCTTCTTTCTTAGCATTTGCCCGCATGTAAATCCTGTGTGATCCCTGGTGAGATGCACCATACCTCACCCTCATTTGTACCATCTGGGCAATAAAATGCACCCACTGCTGCTTATTTCTTCTTGATAGTATTGCCTGGAGACAACTCTCCTGCAATTTGAGCTCCAGCCTTATTTGTTCATAGAGAGATTTTCAGTTTCTTGTGCTCTAGAGAATAGTATGACTTGTGGTTGAGAGCAGTCTGGGAAGTGGCTGGTGAGTGCCTCTGGGTCTCTGAGCACCAGGAGGAGCAGCAGTGCACAAGGCAGTAGATTTCTGAGCCTGTGTCATGCTCACTGGCAATTGAGCTGGGTTGCTTGGAGAACTCCAACTTGTGGAAGGGGAAGTTTTCCTGTCCCCAGGCTGTATTATCTAATAGATGTCTTCAGCTTTCCAAATAGGATAGTAATTATGACAGTTGCTTTTCTTCCTTTTCTTTACCTTCTAATTTTTTTTTTTTATTTCCTATCCTTCAAAGGCCCAGGGCCCAGGGCCTCGTGCATTCTCTCTCTCTCATCATGGTGGATGCATCGCTAGGAACGATACAGTGCTTAGAAGAAATAGTGAGTACTTGCCTTGCCTGGGTTTGGACTGTATTTGTGATCTTAGTTGGCCATTATGTTAAAACGGTAGTCACTGCAGTTAATGTTTTTGTTGGTTTGAAGTCCACCCTCCTCTGCCTCTCCCTACTTGTTTTACTGCATTTCTTTTCCAGATCTCAGAGTTTGTGCAGAAAGATGAAATAAAACCTGCTGTGATCCAGCTGCTTTGGGAGCGATTCACAGAAAAATCTCAGTGCTCATCACTAGAACAACGTGCCGCTGTGATGCTGCTGGGGATGATGGCACGGTGAGCCCAGGGCCTGGTCTAATCCTATGAGTGGAAGGACGTACAGGGAGTTGATTTTTATTGGAAGAACTGTGGGTGTTGCATCAACTTGACCGTTTGTTCTTCAGCTTCAAAAATAGTAACCACATCATGGGGTAATGAAGCCTGGAATTAAACATAGATGTGCTGGGACCCACCAGCACTATCTCTGAATGAGTATGACAACATTACTTTCTTTGTGTTCTGAATGTCCGTCCCTTCTCAGAGCTTACCATGTCACGGCTCTGCAGCTTTGTCTGTGTTTGGATAAGAATAGTGAGAAGCTGCTGAGTAGAGATGTCTGGAGCCTTTAGCATGGAGGGAAATGAATCTGCTTCCCTTTCAGGGGGCAAAAAGAGTGTAACTGCACTATAAGGTCTTAATTTCCATAGTTTCCCAGCCCAGTAAGCTTTGGCATTTAGCTTACCTGCTGATTTTTTTCCTTGCTTTTCCTACTTCAGTTCATCAGTCAAAAATAGGCCTACATAATGATGATCTTGAAGTTCATGGCTCTAGAGCTGGAGCCATTTCTGGAGCTTACAGCCAGTTCCACAATTTGAGTATTAGATATTCCTTTCAAGGTATTTCTACCACCCTATCCCATGTGCTTGTGGCAGAATTGTAATCAAAATTAATCTCATTCCCTAAAATCACGGGATTTAAAGAAAACTGTAGGTTGCTGGGGTATCCCATGAGATCCTGTGTTGAGTCCATGGATATCTGTGTGTGAAATAAGAACAGCATTGCCTTCTTCACAGATTTGCTAAGGGAGGTGATTTTGCTTTTGTCCTGTAGATGCCTGTTGAGCTTTTTAGATTCTCTTTTTAAATATATTAGATTCTGTTCTTACCTTCTTCACCCAGGTAATTCTATATTCCTCAGGTCAGGCCTGATCTGTCTTTCACAAGTAGAAAGAGTGGGAGGTGTGGTTGGGGGAGGCAGGGGTTGTTGTTTTGTTTCCTACAGTAAGGGAGGAAGCGGCACTTGTCACCAGTCCTGAGCTGCTGGACTCTCTTCTCTTTTGCAACATTTTTCTTTGTCTTGCCCTTTTAAGTTTTGCTCCTTTCTGGCAAGAAAGAACAGTCAAGAATCTTCTTTCTTTACAAAGAGGCGGTATGCCCAGTGTTGTTCACTTTGGAGAACCTCATCTCTTAGTGGAGTACAGATTATACTGGCTTCTGTGGAATATTGGTTGCTACTCCTATAGTATCTATCTTGAGTTATTGGATGGATTTCCTCCCCTGCCTTCCTTACTCAAACCACTGCCTTCCGCAAGGCACAAGGAATATTTCTACTGGCTATGCATACTTCTGTAAACTTTCAGCAGCAACTCGGGTAATACTCTCCATCCCCTCCACTCCACAGAGGGAAGCCAGAGATCATAGGTAGCAACCTGAATGTCTTGGTGACAGTAGGGCTGTCTGAGAAGGCATGTGAAGACTATCGCTTGGCTCAAGAAGTATGCAATGCCATCTCCAAACTTGCCAGGAACCCTAAGGTAAGACTTTTAATTTGTTCTTGAGGTATTCCAGAAACAGGTATCAAGAAAAAAAGAAGGGGGGGAAATGGTTTGTACTTAGAAGAGAGAGAAGTGATTAAATTTTTACCAGTTTTGAAATTAAGTAGGTTGAGACCATTCAGCAGCACTCTCTGGAAAGCTTAGCACACATCAATGAACATGTAATAAAAGAATTTTCGTTAGGCAACAGGCTGAATTCAATTAGTAAATAGTTCAGTGCACAAGAAAATCTGTTTTCCTTTCAATTCTCTTCCTCCTCAGACTCACAGTTCTGAACTGTGTTTCCTCAGCCATGAAGCCCTTTGCTCTACTGATGTTCTCTGCTGTTCTGATTCTTTTGCTCTCCCTATTAACTAATATCTGGGAGCTGTCAGCTGTACAGCTGAATATAAAACATGAAAGACTTTCAAACCTGTTCATATTGTACTTACAACAACATGATGATCACCTATCAGATGGCTTCTTTGGGGAATAATTTATACTTTTTTTTTTTTAATGCACTTGGGAAAAACTTCTTTGTTTTTTGACTTGAGCATTTAGAGGATTTTGGTTCAGGAGTTCCAGCATAAAAGCAGCCCTCCTTCACATAGCACCATCATTCTGTGTTTGCCCCTTCCACTGGGCATGTTATTGCAGGACCTTAATGAATTAACATGTATCACAACATTCTTAAATGTTCTGAAGATGGTTGTACTTCAATTTTAGGTTGACTTAACTCTGCAGTTAAGTTTGTATGTGAGAATGGACTGAACTGTAGATATTTGAATGACTGGTAGCCCTTCCTTCCCCTTCCCTGACCCCCAACCAGAAATTCAGTACAGAGAGTAGGACTGTAGTGAATTGAGAAATTTTGTTTCCAGCTACCAAAAGCTGGTAAATCCTCAAGCAGTAGCTTGTTTTGCTTAAGTATATCTTGATGAGGCAGCCACAGATGCATTGGGATATCTCAGGCATTGTCATACTTGGCTTAGTAGTTCTCTGGGTTATCTTATTCTCAACCTAAAATGTGGCAAGACTAATACAGAGCATCTGCAACAGCCTAAGTGTGAGATGGTGTTGGATCCAGAGCTATTCCATGTTATTTCTACTGATGATATTTTGCTTTTAAACAAAATCTTACGATTCAGGCAAGGGTGTCTAGCTGACTTACTGTTGATAACTCCTCTAAAGGTGCTCTTCATTCATTGCCTAGAATGAGTAAATAATATCAGATTTTAAGAGAGTTATTTTGAGATTTCAAGAGAGTTATTTTGATTTAAGGTGAAGTAGTGGAACTGTCTGGGTTGGCCCGGGTTCATCACTTGGCCAAGCTTTAAATCCACCCCGTGGTGCCACCATGTCTTCAAAAGCGACAGTAATGTCCCTGCTGTGTGTTTAGTTGCAGAGCAGTACTGGATGTCCGTGCCATGGGCCTCGCATGAGTTTGATTAGCATTGTGCACATAGCAAGGTTAACTACCGGGAAGGGCATGGGTGGAAACTTTTTATGTGATAAGAGTAACTCATTCGTTCTCTCTGGCAGTCGGAGTCTTCTCTGGGGAAGAACGACGCACCTTTTCGACTGCCACAAAACCACATGCTCTTTGGGTGCCTGAGTGAGACTGTGAGTAAAGGTGAGCTCAGCTCAGCAGTAGGTTTCGAGGAGATGGGGTTGGGCTGTGAGACAGCCTGTGTTGCTGCTGGTATGTGTGGTAAATGATTCCCTCTTCTCATCAGGCTTTGCCCAGCCAAGTGGTCACTGGATCCCCTTCATGGAGGCAGCAATAATGCTCATCTACAAGCTAGCAGAAGGGCCAGAGGAGATATGTGCTCACATCCTGCAGGTGTGCAGTCAGCAAGCTCTGGAGAAGCTGCAGGAGGATGATGGGCAGAAAGCTGGTGAGGAAAAAAGCTGGTGAAGGAAATCTGTACCCATGATTTCTAGTGCTGCAATTGGGTGGCCTAGAGTAACTGCGGGGGAACAGAGCTGAGGGGCTAGTGGAGGTGTTGGTGTGGAAGGGTGCAAGTGCTGTGAAGGAGTCTGTGGAGCATGGAGATGGGTTATACAGTAAGCCTTGGCAGTAACTGATGAGGGAAGAGGTCTAAATCAACACTGAACTGTAGTAATTTTTCTCACTAGATCCAGAGGGTTCTCCCAGCAGAGTCTCTGATGGTGCTAGCAGTCTCCCCACATTCCTGCTGATGCACCTGGTGTCCCTTGTGGGACAGGTGGCACTGCAGCACGTAGCATATTTGGAAGTGTCAGTGAGCGCAGAGCTACGCAGGCGCCGCATCCTCAGGGAGGAGAAGACCAAGAAGCATTCTGACAGCAGCATGAAGAAGCAGAGACCCCAGGTGAGAACTGAGGGTTTGTTTTTTTCCTGTGGGCAGCTCTTCTAGTGTCCCAGCTACTGCCACAGCAAACTTCTGGAGAATACACTCCTGAGGATGTATGAGGCCTGGGGTAATATGTGCTTTGGGAATAGAAATTGACATTTGTTGGTCAGGATTTATTTTGATCAACGCTATTTGACATGTGTTGACAGGGAGAGCTGAGGTTGTTGAATGACCTTGTTCAATAAAATTTTCACACTGGTCTTGGGTTTTGAAGAGGCAGAGGAGAGCAAATGAAGGGTGATGTCCCGGCCATGCTTATCTTCCTGCTTCAGGCAAACATTTGCTTTCCACTTGTCACCTCCTTTCTTACTAGTGCAATCTTTTGCAATTGTTGCTAGTGGTGAAGAACACCCATTTGTGCTCTGAGTTTTGGAAAAGGGCTTCTGCAGCTTTGGTCCATGGGGCCTGAGGGTCCCTATTCTCTCTCAGTTAGTAATAATGAAAGTTTAATAGTAGCCTTCTTAATGGGGTCTGTATGATAGAAATACCCTGTTTGGATAGGTCTACCTTGGAACATTTTCTAGAGTGTAGTGGGTAAGGATAGAGGAAAAAAGGTTCCAGACTTTCTTGGGTAAGAATAAAGAAAAATGTTGTGTCCCCCTAGGTATCCAGTCTCTATTAGATGCCTATACTGCTATGTCCAGAGAAATTTGTAGTTCATTTTCTCATCCACCCTGCTTGTGTCACTCCCATTTTCCACACAGGAGGAGGTTACTATGAGATTTTCCAAGAAGCAGCAGTTGGATGCAGACTTGGTCCCCATGCAATGCCCATGTCTCTTTTCTTCCCTTGTGTTGCTTTTGCCTTGCTATAAGGTTTACCATAATCTTGCTCACAAGACCAGCAATTCAAAGGCCACTTTGAACTTCTTGCTTTTAGGATTTGCATGTCCCTTAAGTTGTGCCAGACTCAGACATTGATGCTAGATAATTCCTATGTCTGTCTCAGCTTAGTGGCTTCAGTAGCTTAGGCTTTCTTTTCATTTGGTGTTCTGTGGCACATGGGCTGGCAAATCCTGGACTACCCTTCACAGCTTCATTCAATTCTCAGGGAAAAGTGAGTTATAAAACTCTCCGTCAGTCTGCTCAATTCTATAGTCATGCTGCTGGTAACATGCCTGCACCTCTTGACAGAGGGAAGAATGCTTTGTGAAGGAAGGGGTTATAGTTGCCTGTCATCTTTTTTACAGTCTTCCTTTTCACACAGAGCACAGGAAATGAGACCACTATGGAGGAGGAGCTGGGCCTTGTGGGAGCCTCAGCTGATGACACTGAGGCTGAGCTCATCCGCAGTATTTGTGAGACAGAACTTCTAGATGGTAAGTGTGACTGGCACTGAGGAGCACTGGCTCCATCTGCCTGTCTGAAAGAACAGATATGGTGGGTAACAGATCCCTGAGGAGGAAGGCTGTTTCCTTCAGAAGGAAACACTGTAATTTTTGTCCAGTGTCAATTTCTATGTAGGCTGTCTTTTTCTTTGCTCTGCCTCTCTGGAGGTGGTTTTTCAACGGTGAAAGTGAGTCAAGCAGTTTCTGCAGGAGTTCTGAGATAAACTGAGTTATTGTTCTTAAAAGGGGATGCACAAACAATGCTCATGTAATTGCTGTCTTCATCCCCACTCTCTAGGGAAGCACCTGTTCTCTGCCTTTGTTCCACTGGTGCTCAAGATCTGCAACAACCCTGGGCTCTACAGTGATTTGGCGCTCTCAGCTGCTGCAGCCCTGACTCTTGGCAAAGTCTGCATGATCAGGTAATGCCTAGCCGTGCCAGTGTTCTCTTCCCAGCCTTCCTAGTACTAAAGCACAAGCAAACATTGCAAGTCCTTTCCTGTGAAGAGAAAAAACACAAAAGAGCATTCATAGATTTGATTGGGTTTTTTTGGTTTTGGGGTGGTGTTTTTTTTTTTTTGTCTCGCTGCTCTCTGAGAGACGGGATTGTGGTACCTATGACTTCTTTTCTGTGCTCTATCCCATCAGCTCAGAGTTCTGTGACTCCCACTTGCGCCTGCTGTTCACTATGATGGAGAAGTCCGCTCTGCCTGGTGTGAGATCCAACCTCATTATTGCAGCAGGAGATCTAGCCATCCGTTTCCCCAACCTGGTGGAGCCTTGGACATCACATCTCTATGCCAGGTAATACTAGTCTCATTGCTGGGAGAGGACCTGTGATGAGAACTCTGTGGAAGGGTGACACTGGGCCTCCAGAAGGTGAGAATGATCCAGGAAACCAAATTGAAGATGTCAGTGCAGGGAGACACAGACCTGGGCTGTGGACTTAGGCTGTCATGGTATCACTATGTTAGCAGTACTCACTCAGCCGCTTTCTGCGGTAACTATATGCTTCTGTCAGGTTGCGGGACCCCTGCCCAAGTGTGAGGGAGACAGCTGGAATGGTGATGACTCACCTCATCCTCAAAGACATGGTAAAGGTGAAGGGCCAAGTGAGCGAAATGGCAACTCTGCTTGTAGACCCAGAGGAGGCAATCATGGGAGTGGCTCAGAACTTCTTCAGTGAACTCTCCAACAAGGCAAGTGGATGCTCAAGGACCTTAGTTCACAAGAGTGGGGAGGGGCTGGTGGTGGCTGGGTCAATGACACAAGAGGAGTCCTGTGTCAGTGGTGTAGAGCAGCTGTCCGTCCCTCTATGTTGCCTGAACGAGGGTAGATAAAGGAAATTTTGCAATACTAGTTTGTTTCATCGCTGATGATGTTGAATTTGACCCCATCCATTCACATCAGAAGGCAGGCTGTAAACCAGCGCCTTTTGCCTTTGCTTTCTTGAGTGCGCCTAGCACAGGGTTGGGAACAGTTTTCTGCAGTTTACCTTTAGGCCTCACAACAGAGTTCCCTGACCTTACGGCTCAGGCAGTGCATTATCTCTGAAACCCTTCAAAGTTGTTCTTGGCTGTGTGACAGTGAAATACTTAAATTGAAGCAGTTACAGCCCAAGTAGGTAAGAAGAGTAGCAGCGTTACCTCCTGTACAGTTCATTCAACATGAAGGCTGCTGTGGGTCCTTCAGAGTCTGAGATTTACTGCCTGAGAAGCTGCAGTGATGCTGGAGCTTTACTATCTTGGCTTGCTCTGTTAAAAGCAGAGCCAGCCACCTGAATAGTACTGACTTCCTATCTTTGCAGCATCTATGACAAAACTATGTGAAAGCAGCGGGAAGGGGAATTTGGATTGGGCCTTTTCAGGCAAGATGGGAGGCAGTTCCTTGAGCTGAACTGCTATGTGAGTCTCCTTTATCAGGAAGCTTTTGTGTCGGGTTGTGACAAGGTTGGAAAGCAAAGAAACTGCATCCAAGTCTGCCAAAGAACAGAGCTCTTGCAAACCAAGGATTGTTAGCTTGTTGGTTCGTTGTTTGGGGGGGGGGGGGGGGGGGGGCCCCGCGACACAGACTGGCTTACATGTAGCATTCTCCGTGTTCCCCCTTTGCTTCAGCCAAGTAGTCCTGGATAGGTTGGGCTGGCTGTGTACAGCTCGTTTCAAAAAGCTGATGTTTGCAGTCAGTAGATTTGGGGTGGGGAGAAAGGAGGTAATTTAAATGGACAGCTTATTTGGCTTTACTTGAGCTGTGCTCGATAATTCTGCATCTCATGTAGAGCCTTTTATTCTGCACAGGGTAATGCCATCTATAACCTGCTTCCAGACATAATCAGTCGTCTCTCGGATCCTAACTGCAGCATAGAGGAGGAATCCTTCCACACTATTATGAGGTATTCTGGGTTTAAAGAAATATCTTTTGACCAGGTCTGCTTTTATGCAAAAGGGGTGCCAAGTCCAGGGAAGAGAAACTATAGTGATGTATACAAAATGCTTTTTCAGTTTTGTTCTTGATCTGACTTTTTCAGTCTGCATCTGAAATGGAGTCATGCTGAGGGGAATTGATTCTAAAGACACATCGTTGGGAATGAGGAGAGACTCCACAAAGAGTTTCCAGTAGCTCATTCAAAATGTCTTTCCCTCTAGAAACACAATACAGTTCAGCTTATGCACGGGAACGTGGATAATGCAACATTAGGACAACACAACAGATTTTAAAGACACTGTCACCTTTATCATTTTGATGGCCTAGCAGATTTTTGTAAGCAATTTCAGTAAAGCTGTAGTAAGGTAACAGATTTGGGTTTTGTCTTTTTGTTGTTGTTTGTTTGGTTTTTTTTCAAGAAAGCTTTTACTCCATAGTATAGAGACACATTGGAATATTTCAATCTGAGAGTATTAGTTGTTCAGAGACAGCACAAAGAATGTCTTTAGTGGTAAATTACTGAAATTTTCCTCTCATATCTGAAACTTAACCATGTGAGGGTTTTTCTGAGTTGCTTGAATCCCTGTGGATTAGAGAGAGGAGTGCTGGACAAAACAAAAGTATTGCTGTTTCAATAAAATCTCCAGTGATTTTTCAACTAGTCTTTCTGTCCGTGAGACTCCAGTGCATTTAGGAAGAAGGGTGGAATGTTGGACATGTAGGAAGTGCAAGGCACAGAAAAGGTCTATTAGTGAGGCTGAAATTGAGACTGAAAATAATTTATGGTTGCAAAAGTACATGGATGTTTTGCTTCAGCTTTCAGTAAGGAGGTTAATGTGACAGAATGGAAAATACAGCATGTGGCTACTAACAGTACATGTAGAAGGGAAGTTAGTGTCTGAAGTGGAAGCAGATCATGAGAAGCATGATCAGAGAAAATTCTCATCAGAGAAACATGAAGAAGGCATGTATAGAAAGAATGGGACATAATCCTGGAATTTTCAGTACAATTTTTAATAAATGTCAAACTGGAGATGTTACCAGAGACATAGAGAATAATAGGTGTAGCACTTGCATTGAAGTTTAATTAGTATGGCTAAGACAGCTATAGATGGACTCTTCTGACTTCCAACAACATACAGGGAGAGAACTGGAGGTACATGGCAATTAAGAGAAAAGGCAGTATTGATTTAACAAAGTAGACAGGTATCAAATTAGTCTAAAGCTGATTAATTTTAAAGAAGACCTGATCATCAGCACACCACATCATATCCTTTAAAAAGGGAAGAAAGAGAATAAAACTTGAAACTGAACTATTTTCCCATGTAGCGCTATATGAAATGCTTACATTGCGGAGAGGATCCGGTTTAACTCAGAAACTGTGGTGGACAAAAGCACAGGCTAGGAAGGAAGCAGTGGTTTATGCTTCAGGGATACTTGCCAAACTGGAGAATAGGGAGGTGTAAAAAAGATGGGGGTAGTGGAATCTGCTGGTGGATAAAAAGCTGCAGAGTATCCCTGTTGAAGGACTAACTCATGGAGAATGAGAGATTTACAGTAATAACTCAGATGAAAACTAGCACAACAAACTGTAAGGTTGAATGTTTAGAAATTGTTTAACCTCTGCTGTAAAGCTATGGCTAAAGTTAGAGATATATTCCACTTGCTGTTTTAAGCAGTCAAGTTATTTCTGGTTTACATATAGGGAAGCATTGGTAGTGCTGGTGAGACCTTGCCTGGAATGCTGCCACAGTTACAGTCACTTAAAGATGAATTGATGCTGGAACAATGCAAAGGGAGGACTATTGAGGATACCGTCTTTTTTCTGTATCTGAGAAAAGAGGCTTGGTGTGGTGGTTGTAGACATAACAAAGACTGAAGGAGGATGTGATTAGAGCAGTTATATCAGGCAGGTTGCCTCTGGCCTTGAGTTTATGTTAACAGAAATGCTAGTACAAGAAAAAAGGGAGGCCAGTGGCACCTTCTTAATAAATAGAAGGTTATTCTGTGATTTCTATGAGGACATCATGCAAAATGCAGAAGTACTTAAATGTGTGAAAGTCCATGTGTCTCTCTTCCTCAAGAAGCTAAGAAAAATGTGGGAAGAGGTTGGCATTTAAGTACTGTTAGGCTTTATTCCCACTTTAGTGCAAAGTGATGCTCACTTTCACATTGATCCAAAACATAGCAACATACCTTCAGCAAACTAATAATGAAATAAAAAAAAAAAAAGCACAAGAACGGTTTGAGGGGAGGGGGGGAATACTGCATGCCACCCCACTTCCCTCAGGGTCTGCTTGTCAGACATGCTAGTCTGCCAGTGCAACTTGTGAAGTGAGGAAATTGTGTGGAGTTGTATGCTCTTAAAACTGGATGGAAGGAGCTGATCAGAAGTCAACACTGCAGCCTTTTCAGTGTCCCTCCTACCTCAGACCCCGCACTGACAATTAGCACTTCTTACTCCAGAGCTACAAGGGTCTTTGCTTTAGCTGGATTTCTTAGTTTCATCCTAGGCAGGTGCTATTACGCAAACATGCAGATTTAATTATATGTTATGTCATAGCAGCTGTCCCCCAACAGGGACTGTGATACTATTTGAAATATATATATGCTTACAGCTTCTCCTGAACCAAGTCTGAGGCATGCAGAGCAATCGTGGCTTCTTTTGGAGGACCACCCAGCTGATCACTGGATAGGATAGCTGCAGGCATCCCATGGTGTAGGCAAAAATGGGGTTTCCCCTCTGGGCTCTCAACTTTGCTATTTTTTGCCTTTGCAGACACCTTTTCTCATATATTACAAAAGACAAACAGACAGAGAGCTTGGTGGAGAAACTTTGTCAGCGATTCCGGACCGCCAGGTGGGTTGTAATCCTAATTTTCCTGACAGGCAAGTCTGCTTCTTAGGAATTGTTACAAAAAACCAGCCTGTATACAGTGGTTGTAACAAGTTCCAATCATATTCTTCATGTGGCAAAGTGACAAATGCTGAGATAATTTGCATTAAGTCCCTTTTCTTTTTCCCTATCTTCTTCCTAAAAATATATGAATAAATATGTATAAATTAAGGTTTCAGGTCTTATTACGCTGTGATCGGCCCCTCTCCCTTCCCTCCTTTCTTAGGGAAAAGGTTTTGTGACAATCTAGATCTGCATTACAGCTGGGCAAGGAGACATCCCACGGGTGGGTTTTATGCACCTTTGTGGTCTTTTTCCACAGGCTATTCCCTTGCATCTCAGCCAAGAAATCAGTGTGTTGAATTGCGAAGTCGGGTTCTCCCCTGCAGTCCTGTCTGGGTGATCGCAACTGTGTAGCTGACATAGGCCTGTCCTTGTGTCCTTGTTCTGCGTGCACGGGCTGCTCTGTACTAACTCTATGCCGAAGACTCCGTTTTCTTCTTGGAGTGCTTGTGCCACTATACATTTATGCCTTTGCCCTGCTCTACCTGCAAGTTGTGTATACCTTTGCTCATGGTGCTGATTACACAGTGCAGGACCCATCCCATGAATCTGGGATATCATTTTGCTTCCTGGGTTTTGGGATGGGGGTTTTTTGTTGCTCCTTTCCCCGAGCTGTAACTTCACTGACACAGACATGTACTTTTTTTTCCCCCAATAAGACAGTAGAAATTTATCTGCCTCTATCATGTACTTTCAGTGATATCTTCATTTACCTTCCACTGAATTTGGTGCACCCTGCCTTCCTCCGTTCCTGTGGTTTTCCTTCTCCATCATTGTGGCTTTGCCCTTGAGATTTAAGTTGTGTCTGCTTATCTTGGCCATTTGTACACAGCGCCTGGGCATGTGAGCTGCTTAGCTGCCTGAGGGAGTTGCATATTCCTCAGAAATATTTGTGTTTTGTTTCCTGAGCCGGAGTGGAGAGTGGCCCCTCTCTCCAAAATTGCCTCCCAGGAACACTGGTGAGCTCTTCATACCACATTTGTAATGAACCGTCTGTGTGTAAGGCATATCTATCCTTTACTAAAATGTCCTAATATTTATATACCACAAAGATGATCAGTTTAACGCACACTAACAGTAATGCTAGAGCATCACTCCAGGCTAAAACAGGAACTTATCAGAAAAGATTTTGAAGTCACCATCACCCTCCTCAGCATTTCTGGAGTTCTAAACATAGCAACATGCCAAGTATCATTCAGTCTTTTAAAGGCGGAAGCACCTGGATGCTGCAGCTTTGTTCTCAATCTGTCTGTGTTTGGACAGTGCACCCTGAGAGGGTATGTGCAAGACAGACTTCTGGCCCTCTGCTTTGTACATATTAATAATAGGGGCTTTGGCCTAGCCTTTTTTTCCTCCCATTCCATGACAGCAAACTGCATTAAGGATGTTAGTTTGCTGGGTTTTTTCCCCCCAGCAGCTTTTGATGGAATTTGAATGTAGTCCTCCTTTGAAACAGCAGTTGTTATTTGTTCACTGTATATCTTAATGAAAATGGCCTTCTTTTATGTAACTGGTCAGGAGAGAGAGAGAGAGAGAACATGAAATAAAGCTTCTGTTTGAGACTACCTCAAACATGCAAAAATCTTGAGCAGCCAGGGGTTTTTTATTATTCAGCTGAAATAAGGCCCTTCAAGAAGAGTCCTCACCTTGCTGAGTGTATTTTTTCACCCTAGTCAGCAATAACTTCTGACACTTTTTGAACAAGTGACTGTGTTCTTTAACAGTGAAGCCTTCGTGTTTTTCTGACAGACACGAAGTCACACTGGTTGTGAAGCGGTTGGTATGGCATGGCACTCTGTAACTGAACTGTAACAGAACAACCTGGATCTCATGTTCTGCAGGGCAAAAGCACCTGCAGGAAACGCTTTATCCTCATGTGCTGTAGAACTCTAGGTAGAATGTGCTCATCTTTACACACCCCTCTTCATAAGAGATAATGGCAATCTTTGTCTTTTCCAGAACTGAGCGTCAATATCGGGATCTGTCCCACTGCCTTACTCTGCTTCCCCTCTCGGAACGGGGCCTTCACAAGCTGCAGGACAACTTTGACTGTTTTGCAGACAAGCTCCAACACCAAGCTGTCTACAGTTGTTTCCAAACTGTGCTGGCTCGATTCCGCAGAGCAGGCGGCAAACCTGAGACTAAAGTAAGGATGGGGGGCAAGTGTCCAGGCTAGGAAAAGGGTTGCTTTTTACACACAATTATTGGGAAGCCCTGAAGTTCTCCATATTAAGGAGCCTACTCCTTGCCCCCAACAATTTATCGGAGAACCTAATGGTAATTCTGCTGTGGATGTAATACATCTCTCCCCTCACCTTCTCTTCTCCCCTCTGCCCCCACTGTGTCACATCTCCATCAGGCTCTGGCTGAAGAGCTGGAAGAGAAGCTGTCTGCCTCCCGTAACCGAGGGCTGGGTTAAGCAGAGACATGCCAGGAAGGTAGTGGAACTCCAGTGTCAGAGCCGGCCAAGCGGAAACCAACAGGAAGTACGTTCCTTTTGTGAGACTGCAGCCTTCCCCTTGATCCTGCAGTCCAGCAGAGACACCTAGGGACTTTTCCTCACCTTTACAGGGAGAATGGCTGCTACCTTTTTTTGTGTGTATGTGTGTTTTTCTTGGCAGGTTCACGCCGCCAGCCCCTGAGCACAGCCAACAGGGATGAAGATTTTATTACACCCCAGCCTCGCACCCTCCGAAACCATAAGCGTGCCCAGAAGCACCTTCCACCCAAAAAAGCTATTATCACCTTCTCCAGTGATGAGGAGAACAGCTCTGAGGACGGTAAGCCATTGTACCCATATGCTTAAAAGATGAAAGTGGAGAATTAGAGAAAGATTATAGACTTGGCCCATCAGGGATGTACCTTTGGTAACGGGCAGAAGGTGTATAGGGCTTCAGAGCAGTGCCTAGGTTGCCTGTAAATTTCTCTGTTCAGGGCAGTGGAGTGCAGATGATTGACACATTTTACTCTCTTAGAGCTATCAGCAGAATTAAAAGAGGAAGAAACCCCCACCAAAACAACTCCTATCACCAGGTCTTCAGCCTGCCGGCTGCGCTGAGGGAGCCATCTGCCACTGACTTTAACTAAAAATAAAACTTGTTTTATGCAGCAGTCATCTTCTCTTGTCTGAACTACCCCATAATATGACAGTGCTTTAAATGAGGACAAAATGGAAGTTACACACCCAGCTAAAGTGATTCCAAGCCTGTCTTTTGATATCTCCACAAAGAAAGGCAGTGATGAACATAGCTGCCACTTTGACTGGTTTTGCCGTGGCTTTGAAGATTAAAGTAAGCTGCTCTGATTAAAAAAAAAAAAAAAAAAAAAAAAAAAAAACCTTTTAATTTGATAAAAAAAAAAAAAAAAAAAGAGAAAAAAAAATCTTTGAAAGCAAGCCTTTCTAAGAAGAGCCAAACTAACCACCAAGTAGAAAATGCTCATTCCCTTCACATTTTGTATGTGGTTATAAGTACACTGTCCAGCTTCTCTTAACATGGGACCAATTATATTTGGTCCTTTTTGAAGCTCTTGCCCTGCAAAGTCCAGCAGGGTTTTAAGGGGAAGTTACCTGCATCTTTTTTCTTATATGGATCTCCTCAAAGAAGAGTTGAGGTATTTTGGGGTGAGGGAAGAGGAAGAGAAAGGCTCACTTAAAGTAGAGCTAGAGTGCCTCAACAGAGAACATGCAAAGTGAGTAGAAAAAAAATACAACTTTTAAAAGCTTTTGAAGAAAGAAAAAATAAAAAAACTTTAGAATTATCTTTGCCTAACTCTGATTTGATCAAGTTACTAAGCATACTGGTAACATTGGTTGTCTCAGCTCTTTTCTGAATATATTTACTGCGAATCCAGTTATGTTTCAAAGACGACTGGCAGTTAAGCCCTTTCCTTACAGGAATTCCACATCAGCGT
>NW_010514183.1:27655-29402 GCF_000687285.1 Phaethon lepturus
CACTCCTTGGACTGCCATGTGAACATGAAGTGCCCTAAATTTGAATTTGTGTTAATCACATAAAGAACCTTTAGCCTCCTGTCTGTCTCACTTGCAAATCGGCTTTTGTCCCAAAGCTGTTAGTACTGAATTATTTCCTCTTACCTGTCAGTTGCCTAGAAGGCAGACTAGTGACTAGCGGGCAGGAATCGGAAGGGTCTTCTTATCAGAAGGTTCCTGCAGATCTTCCGCATTCTCTGTCTCTGAGGATCTACCACATTCCTGCAGTCGTCATGGTCACCCTTGGTTTGCCAGCAAGTAGAGCCTGCTGCACAGTTCTCCTCTGGCCTTGCTGCATAAGTAGTGATAAAAAACTACTGTAGTTTATTTTGATCACTATAAAAAAAAAAAAGGCATTAGAAATTGCATACTTTACAGTGGCCCAGGAATATGGTTTTTTTAATGCCAGTACCTGAATGGACAGAAACAAGTAGACAAGGGAATGATGCAAGGACAGGTGTATTTACTCGGCTGTGATATGTGGACCAAATACGACCCTCAAGTCCCATGACTCACTGGAAAGCTCTGCCCCCTTGTCACCACTAGTCTAATAGCCAGATACCAATATAACCATCCCCCCTCCCACCAAATCCAGAGCATCCCAGAAAGAACAGGACAATCATGTGAAATACAAAGATCAGAAAGCTACAGCAATACTGCCCCTCCTGCCCTGCTAAAATATTCAGTGAAGGCTACAAGAGACGGAGGCAGCACCTATGGCATTAACAGTAAATACAACATGCAGTTATGCATGCTGTACATGATTCCCACCACCACCCATGGTGTATGTCACTCACAAATGGGAATAAAAAAAAACAGAACAGCATATATGGATTTCTACCCAGGCTCAAGGCTTTACAGGTCTGTGCAGTAAGCCTTGCATACATATGAGATCACACATTGACAATGCTGCAGTGAGGGAGGTATGAATGGGTGGATGGAGGAACCAAGGTGGACATAAAACTCTTAAGCATTGGCTTACCTTCAGGCCACGCTTTTCCTTTACAAGTGGTTAAACTTCTTCCTTCAGGAGAGCTGCCCAGCTGCCTTTCTGAGACCGAAGGAGGGTTTGGCTGGACTGGCACTGCCATCCTTCTCTACTTTGCAGTCCGTCTTTCACTCTTCCCTGGGCACAGCGCTGCCTGGTCAAGTGTGAGTGGAAGGTCAGTGAACGGGAGCTCCTGTTGCTCCCTTTCTGCAGGCTGTTCAGGTGGAGAATCCCTCTTTCCTCACTGGCCTCTCCGGGCACTGGAGGAATTAGCAATCCTGTGTCATCCACAAAGGAAGTCCTGCAGGAAGATGAAGCAAAAACCAAGAGGGGTTTGAACAGCTACACAGTGGCTGCTGCTTTAAGCAGCCAGGTGCTGCCTGTCTGTTCCTCCATGAATTGCTACTGAAGCAGTAATCCCACTGCCTCGCTTCTGAGGCAGTGGGATTACTCTGTGCCAGGATCAGCAGTGTTTCTGTTCTTTGAGGGACTCCTGACCACAGTAGGCTCTGGATTCCTACACGTGGTACCAGTGGAATGACATGAATATCATCCTTACTTCTAGAGCCTGCAGCAACCCTCAGCCCTTTTCATCACCATGCACCAGGAGGTGTTCCCCCAGGGCACTTCACCCAGTTCCTAGGCTTCCCCCTCTACAGTTGCCCTGCTCCTTTCCTTTATAAGCAACTGTGTGTAAAAGACTGATTGTAATTCAGCAGG
>NW_010514183.1:29433-34207 GCF_000687285.1 Phaethon lepturus
TTTCTGGTGGTCTTGCAAGCTCTAGAATCAGTGCCCCAGCATCAGAGGGAAAAGGTTTTTACAGGGGAAACTTGTTAGCACCAGAGAGGAAAGAAGGACAATAACCTATTTGAGTCTGAGAAAACTGGGGCAATTGGGGACTCGTCTGCCAAAGCCTTTTCACTTCACAGCCATTGCCAGGACATGTCAGAGCAACTATTCAGTTCTGCTGTGGTCCCAGCAAGGATCTGGGGCACAGAACAGCTGCAACTTCATGGCACCTGAGTCATTAAGCACCTGCAATTTATACAGGCTTTGCTGGATTTGCAAATTTGCAAGAAAATTTGCAAAATTTTCTACAGTCTCTGAGGTTTCTTGCTTGGTATGAGAAAGTGATGACTCCTTCCCTCCTGCTAGCCCCAGCTTTTGCTGGACCCAAGGAGAGGACCTGTCACTTGGGAGCTCAGAGCCTGTCCATCCCTGCAGGGCTCAGTCTTTGTGCAAGTGGGCTGGAATTCAGAGAAGTTGCAAAACGCATTTCTGGCATTCTTCCTGCAGTATGGGGACCACCACATTCAAGGGATGCCAGCTAAAACCACTGCACATTTTGTATCAAAAACAAAGCATCATTGCTTGTGTACTTACCTTTCACTCAGGGAAGAGTTGACTTCTGGAACCGGTGTGTTCAATGTGAGATTCATCTGCCTGCGTCTGTCTTGCTGGGAGCATGAATATTCTTTAGCGGACTGGCTCAGCTGCTTCTGGATGGTTGAATGTGACTAGGAAGTACAGAACAACATCCTCTGAGACATCTTGCATGTGGGATGAACACGTGTTCACTTCCCATCCTCCGTCCCCTCTCTCCCACCCCTCTGAAACTTTCACACCACAAAGCTCCATACCCTACCGCACCCAGCACGCGGAGGGGCAGGCTGTGTACACACACGCCGTGCTCCGTTTGTGCACAGGCACCCCATCCGTACGCCCACCCGACCAGCACATCCTGTGACTCTCCAGCAGTCATCTGTGCTTTGTGGTTTAAAAGGACAATATGAAAGTAATCTTTCTTGCTCCCCACAAAATGTCTTGGTGGAGGCCGTTAGCCAAGGCCTAGGGAGCCCCTCCATTTGCTGGCATGCCCCAGATGGCTGGCCCAGGCGAGAGGGTGACAGAGGAGCCCCAGACAGGATCACCAGAGCATTGCTCTGGAACCAGCACCACCCATGGGTATCAGGTGGAGCCAACATAGCTGGATGCCCTCACTTGTGCAAAGTCTCTCCTGCTTCCAGCATCAGTGCTCCAGACTGAAGCCCCACACTCACTTTTCACAGACTTGATCCAAAATGGTTCATAAAACTTTCTGGCTCCTTGGGCAGGGAAGAAAGGGACCCACAAATCTGCATCAGCAAGTGCAAAATGCTGGGAAGGAGGGACAGACAGAGCAAGTATCTGAACAGTGACTTTTGTTCTCTCTGCAAAAGACTTTTTTTTTTTCCTAATTTTCTTCTTAAAAAAAGTAAGCACAAGCAGGCAACAGAACAGTGCCTGTGAAGTTTTGACCCAATTGCTTTGTGCAACAAAACTGAAGAAAGGGAAGTTTAAGGTGTTACTAAACTCACGCAGCACATCCACTTCTAATCTTGTACGGGGGTACAGCCCCCCCATTCCTCTCCCTGACAAACTTTTCTGATTAGTTTCTGCCTTCACACCCAGGCTGACTTCTGCACCCTGGTCTCCAAACAGTGACCTCATTGCCTTGTTCAGCTGGTGAGAAACTACAGTAAAATGAGAGAGGTAAACAAAGCGGGGGGGGACTAATGGCCAGAAGATTTAGGAGGTAGGAATCTGCTCCTCACCGTCCCGCTTCCATTGTGCGCCTGAGCTTGAGAAAGTGCAAGCTGAGCCTCGATGAGCTCTTTTCTATGCTGGTTCCTCTGGAAACTCAGACCAACCCTCCAGATGGTGTATGTTGAGTGACTCAGGACACCCAGCCTGCAAGTTATATGCCCACTAGTACCAGACCCATGCTCCCGTCACCACTACAAATCTCGTGGAGTTAGTGCTGGAATTCACACACCTTCTGCAGCAAGAGCTCTTTATTCCCAGGCCAAACAGCTCACCAAGATATAAATATTACAAGCGAGAGCCTGTATTGTCACAGGGCTGAATTTGTGTCAGCTCTGTGCAGCCAGCAGTGCAACTACCGCTAGTTCATGCTCATGCCGATTACAGAAAGAGCATTAACAGCACTCTGCCTACGATATTCAGTATCACTATACAATGCAGTCTTCAAGATCCTCCTTCATGACGTATTTCAAAGTGTCACCCCGTTCCTGACCCTGACAGATACCTCCAGGTCCTGGCCAGCAGTAGCCCAACTCACATTTGTCTTCACAGACACTCAGTAAACACCTTTGTGTCCTTTTTCTTTAGAGGAAGGGGTCTTGCTGAGCTCACTCTGAAATATATCACCCTGGACAAAAGGGCTGAAAGGTTAAGGAGCTCCGGGGGGTAGTTCAGCAGAGCGCTGGGGGCCAGGCGCCTGCCAGAACCAAAGCTATAAAGGCAAAGAGGGGCTCAGGGACCGCATCTGACACGGATGCTGCAAATGCTGCCTCGCCTCCCACAAGCCCTGGGACGAGAAGAAGATGCTGGGGCTCCAGTCGTGGCCTTGCTCGCTTTTCCTCTTCTTAGTTCTGCTCTCGGCCAGCGTTCAGACCATGTCCTTACCAGGACAGAGGCTACAGGTAGGGGGGACTGGGAGAGAGCTGAGGGAGGTTTCAGGAGTGGCAGGGGCAATTTGGGGAGGTCGTGTTTGAACCTGGAATGAGTCGGGGTCCCAAATTCCAGCTACCAGAGGCTGCTGTCTGTTCTCATTGCTTCTTCGCCTTTGGTCCATCAGTCTCAGCTCTAGGGTGGCTGTATCTTTATAACCCAGCTCCTAAGGCGCACCAGCATTACAAGCGAGCAGACAGGCAAAAACTTTTTAGTGCGCTCTGGTCTGGGGCAGGCTGCCTGTGGGACTCCCCACATTTCCTGCAGAGGCTTTGAATAGTAAAGAGACTGGTCCTCTCTAACTCAGCCCTGTGTCAGCAGCCACCAGAAATCACAGTCATGTCTCTCATCATGTTCAGTGTCCTGGTTCTGACATTTCAGAGGGAAGATGCATCCTGTTAGGTTGGGATTTTCACTCCTAAGCTCAGTACTACCCCCCAGTAGCCCCCCTTTACGGCCAAGAGTCCCTGTCAGGATGCCAGCTAAGGGCTTCTTCACTTGGGTACATCTTCTGCCCTCAGCAATTACAGCAATAATACAGCAAAATAATATTTTGACTTTCAAATTCACCCAGCTCTCTCTTACCCAAACCCTAACCTGAGCCCCAAGACCTTGCCTTCACATCACCCTGGGAAAGTTACAAGGGAGCAGTTAGGACATGAACTAAAATCACAAGACTGATCCTGCTGTGACTCACCACTTTCACTCCTCGCTGAAGATGCCCGTGTCCGCTTCAATTAACTTGCTACCGCAAAGAGCTGCGCAAAGGCATCTTCAGCCTTACCTCAGCACCCACGTGAGGGACAGATGTGGAATGGCTACCGCAGGCTGCTTCCCTGGGTGACCATGCCATGACTCTGCTGCACCCAATGCACCTCCCAACCCTCGCCTCCCTACAGCCGGAGGCTGCTGGCAGTGCTGGGGGTTGCGATCAGCATGTGCCTGCCTGCACTAGAGGACTCCCAGCAGATGGGGAGCCCCCCTTCCTCACACCTGCTCCCGCGGTGATGCTGCTCCTGCCTCCCCCTCATCTTTAGTAGCAAGTATTTGTGGCAGGTTTGCCCCCCCCACCCCCGCAGCCCTCTGGAAAACCAGAAATGCCACACAGCAGCCCGAGCACATGGAGGTGCTCAGCACCAGCAAAAGGAGCAAAGACTGAAGCCTCAGTAACCTTCCAGGTATGGGGGGGGGCGGGCACAGTTTGACAAGAGAAGGGCAATCCTCACTCAGGCAGAGGCTCACAGCAGCTGCCTGCCTGCTCTTTTGAACAGTAAAATCTTTTCAGACTGCAGGAGCTCTTGGTCTAGCCCTTCCCTGTGTCTGGATGCAACGTCACAGGCGCACTGCCTGTGTGCAGGCACCATTTTATGTCCTGCTTGAACCCTAGGGAAGGTATGAGCAGTGGTGTACAAGGGGGTACGGGTTTATCACCAGCAGCACAGGCAACTCCACTCTCAATCCCTCACCTCTCTGTTTATCCCAGATGCTCCTTGCCCAGTTGCTGCCCCTGGAGCCTGAGTCCACGCTGGCTGAAGAGGACGCAAAGGAGGGGTCCAGCTTTGGCCCTCAGTTGCTCTCCCCCACCCTCCCCTTCCTCCCATCTGGGGCTAGAGCTGCCCGTCCCTTTCTCTGGCGCAAGACGCTCGCCAGTCGCAAGTGGGCACTGCCTGGAGATTGGGCCTGGAAGGCCATGCCCAGGGGCTGCTTTGGGCTGAAACTGGACCGGATCGGGACCTTCAGTGGTTTGGGGTGTTAGCCTTGGAGGAGCTCCAAGGTGAGAGGGCCAGCAGCGAGTGCTTGAGTAAGTGAGCTGAGGGAAAAGTAAGGGGAGACTTGAGAGCATGGTGACGGGGAGGACCAGGAGCATGGGGATGGGGACAGGGGGTCAGGCTGTGGGGCCACCACCTTGCCTGCAGCTGGAGCAAAGGCTGGGGACTGCGGCTGTGCTCTGGGGGCCCAGCCGGGGCACGAGAGCAGGCGGGCTGCCTGCCGCTGGGCAGCTCACCAGCCCTGCTTCTGC
>NW_010514184.1:0-2659 GCF_000687285.1 Phaethon lepturus
TATATATATATATAAAAATTAGCAAACCTAAAAGTAGCATTGTGGTTTTAAATGTGTTTTTACTGGCCTCAGAATCTACCTTCATTTCGTACTGTAGAACCATACCAGGTAATTAAATTTGACTTCATCACTCTTCATGGTTGGTTAAAACCTGAGAGAGATGTTGTAGTTTAAACTACAGTATTTCCAAGCAGTGTTTTAATAGGTCTCTTTAAAGAGAGCTGTTTTCAGGTGCACATTGACTTCCTACTTAAAGCTCCAAGTGATATATCAGCACTTGGAATTTGTACTTTTTTTTGTATAAAAACAAATACTCTATGGGAATTTCGAGCAATATGTCTGTTATTTCATGTGTGAGTATTACAGAGTTGCTATGGCTTCCCTACTGTTTTCAGTGGTTGTTTTCTGCATAAAGGAGCTACCAACAACTTTAAAAATACTCTAAATCTTTTGTTTCAACAAAAGTTTTTTTTAATATGGTGCTAGCTTCATCATTTAGGTCAGTATAATATATAAAATGTGAAACCTAATGGTAACAGTTAAGCAAAAGAAAAAAAAAACACACACAAAAAAGAACAAAAACCGACGACAAAAAACCCCACCCCAAACAAACCACAACAAAAGAACCCCACAGTAGTTTAAGAGACCTCAAAAGCATGATCTGACAAACGCTACTGTGTAAAATTCTACCTGATGAGCAGAATTAATCACGTGCTTCTTTAAAATACAGGTTTTATGTAATTTGGCTTTATGTTAGTTTAGCAAATATTGAAAATACATCTGTGAACATGCTGTTTTAACTCCTGAAATGTAGAAAATAAAAGCTCATTCCTAAATTACGGGAAAGCAAAAAGGTAGGTTTGCTATCTTGTAAAGCGTTTTTGGCTCCTGTGATGTTGGAGCATATTTGTGCAGTAGCTTTATTAAATATACTTCTTAATATTGTGACAGTCTGCAATAAAAATTAATTTTACTAAATACACCTTTACAGTATAAACCCCACCTGCTTTATTGGATCAGTTTCAGTTAAATTGAGTACATAATTTGCCTCTTTGTCCTAAAATTGCCTAAATAAAGAGGTAGAGGGTGGGGAGATGTTTCTCTCCTTGAAGCAACAATAGAACTTTTGTTTCCAGTAAGGGAAACTATATGTCTGTGTCTAGGGAAGGTAGTCTATATGTTTACCCACTTAAAAACATGTTGGTGTTTCTGATACTGTTTTTTTCATGAATGTTTGTTTTAAGTAATTAAATGCAAAAAAAAAAAAAAATTGTGTTTTGATAAATTAAGTCTGAGACATGCAAAATCCAAGAAATGTACAGTTATTTTTAACCCTTTATCTTGGACCTGTGCTGTGGTGCCTTTGGTGTGACTTTTTCCATGGAAGTATGAGTTGAGGATAGCAGGATATGGGTACTAATTTTATATTTCTTGAATTTCTCTGTGTCACAATCTTAACATTATTTAAATCTAGTTCTTTGTACTTGTAAATGTATTAAAATGGTTTGAGTTTACCAAAGAGTGACTTATCCAAAATTGTCTCTGACAAAAACAAATAAAAAACAACATCACTTTGATTGTACAGGTTCAGGTTCAAAACATTGTAACAGGACTGTTAAGGGGCAGGAAATGATCACTTTTTCTACAAAATCATGATTCAGCAGTTCGCAAGTTTCACTTGCTCCTATTCGTGTTGATACGCCATTTACCCTTTCCGCTGCTAGCAGTGTTAATAATTATCAAGCCATAACACAGTACTGTAAAGTTCAGCAGTGCTTCAAAAGATGCATATGTAGGTTAGCATAAAACATCATCAGGCATTACATTTACACTTACAAAGTGTGTGACTGTGGTAGAAAACGAACTTCAAACCTGGCAACAGCAATTAAATTGTGCCTTGTCACATAATGGTATGCCAGGATTGACATTGTCATGAAACATGAAGCATTATCTGACTGAAGTTCATTTCACAAGTCCACCAAAACAGAGTATGCTGTGTTATTTTGAGCAAATTATGGAAGTACTGTACAGTGTCTTGAGTCTGTACAGTTTTAAGTTAGCACAGAACTGTTCCACATTTCATTTACAATAAATGCAGAAGTCAATAAAATATGTGAAGAAGTATTTGACAGCAAAATAAATCATGAAATTATATAGGCTGGTTCATAATTGAGTCTCTTCTTAATCTACCTTTTTAATTATAGACAAATGTGAAAACAGTGACAGTGTCCTTTCCTCTAGATGTTTAACCTATTATGACAAACTGTGAAAATAAAGGATTTTATACCTTTGCTAATGTTTGTGGTTTTAAACAGTTATTTTAGTTTTCTTAATCAGTTATCTTCCATATTATTTCTTCTAAACTTGTAAATACATTTAGAAAATAGCTCTGTAAATACTTACCGTATATTAAATGTTCCGTTTGGTCAATAAGGCCTCAAGATTGGCTCTGCTTTTTTAGTGTGAAATCTTTTAATAGCATAAAGGATACTGTCAGTTCACTGTTCAGCAGAATATACTGTAGGCCTAAATTGGTAGTTCTTGATGCAGTCTTCCCAAGCATAAATTCATATTTTATGCTGCAGCCTTTGGTTTACTTTTAGACAAAACAATGAGGCCTCTTAATATGTTTAGGCTGAATTGTGGGAAGAACAGCAGG
>NW_010514184.1:2690-10948 GCF_000687285.1 Phaethon lepturus
GGCTGGGAAAAGACTGAATGAGCTTTACCTTTTAAAAAAATATATCTTATTTGAATTTTTGTATTAGTTTACTGTGATT
Organism: Phaethon lepturus; assembly: GCF_000687285.1. NCBI lineage: Eukaryota > Metazoa > Chordata > Aves > Phaethontiformes > Phaethontidae > Phaethon > Phaethon lepturus. Next base: position 2,770 of record NW_010514184.1, read on the forward strand.
CTTTTATTGTCATTTTTCTAAACAGGTTTCACATGAAACCATTGAAAGGGACTCAAATATGCAACACCTAATCTATTTTCCAAGGGAATTTTACCCTTGAATGGTGCTTTTTGACTGGTCAGGGTTATTTAATAAATTTTATATTTGAAAGTATTTGGGGAATTATGTAAATTCTTTATATGAATCTGTTTATTTCATGAATTGTAAATTTCATAATAGTGATTGAATTGGAAGTTTAGTGAAGTCATTCAAAATGTTCAAACTTTATAATCTGTGTGCATTTTACATATATTTTAACAAGTGCCAGAATAGTTGTATTTAATATTGTAGATTTCATACTACTTGCACATCCCTGTGACAGCATTAACCTAAGTTACGCAAGTTTACATTTAAAAAAAATGCTAGACAAACAAGTAAGCCTGGGACATGTATTCCTGTATTTCTTCAGGGGGTGTGAAGCTAAGTATCAGTAACTGAGCAGGTTTGCTTCTAGTTTATGTAAGTAACTCCTGCTGTGGTAGATACAATAAACTGCTGTCTCTCCCATTTACATATGCTATGAATTCAGCCTTTGGACTTGTATTGCAAGCCTCTGGTTGACTATCTGATTAGAGGTAGAGCTCTTGCACGATCTTAACAGTGTTTCTTTCTGACTGAAAATTTGTATTTTTAAATAACTTTTATTTGTATGGTTGTTTTTCATGATAAATAATTGAACAGTTTGAATGACTTGACTTGGTGTCATTATCTTGCAATATAAACCGGTAACCTCACAACTCCACACTTCATCACCATATGAAGTAAATGAAGCTAGCTAAGCTGATGCTGTAACAATAACTTGCCATTAAGGATTATTTTATAGCATGGATTTTAAAATATTTATTCAAATGATATTTTACTCTTGTATTCACTTTGTTTTTAGATTTGTGACATGAATATTTCAGTGCTGCTTTATTTTGTTCTGACGACTTTGTTTCTTGCTTGTAAATTGCTTTTTTTATGGTATAAAGTCAATGGGAATTGCTGTTTGTAAATTAAAATGCTTCTAGAGCAAATCTTTGGTGTCGGTGTCTACATTTAGATATTAAATTGCTAAGGAACTTGCATTTTAGATGCTTTTCCTGAAGTGTTATAAAAAGTTGCAGCTTAATATTCATATACTAACTAGGAATCAAAAATCTTTAGAGACAAACTACTCTCAAAGTTTCTCTTTTTTGCCAGTATTGCTTGTTTAGTTATGAACAGATGATCATTTGAGTTTAGTGCTCCAAAACCTTGTCCAACTCTTAAAGCACAACAAAAAACCCTGGCCAGGTGGTGGCAATCTGTTTAACACCAAGCCAGAGGCAAGTCAGTTGGGTAGGGAAGGTAACATCTAATTTCCACAGCAGCATTTGCATTTTATGTTATGCCATACGTAACAGTCAAGCTAAAGCTGCTCTCAGCAAGTTTAGGATACAGCTCCTTCTAGCCCACAAGCCTGAATTCAACACAGGTAGCCAGCAACTGCTTATTTACTTTCAGCTGATGGCACAGCCTTAACTTGTTTCATGGCAGCCAGCTGTTGACAACTCTTTAAGTGCCTTTGTAACAAGCAGCTCCATGGAGGAGTTAATATATCCTCAACCAAGTTGTATACTATCACTGATTTGCTGAGATAGACTTATCCTTCCTGGGACAACTTGAATTTTGCAGAAAGAATTTTTGCTTTATATTCATGAAAACACAGCTGACACTTACATTTGGTTAAAATTTACCGACGTTGCCAGTTTTTCATTGTGTATGAGATGTATGCTAGCAAAGACTTCTGTTCTATAATAAAGCTGAATTAAATTTAAATGAGTTTTAAACTCACGTGGCAGCAAAGGGGGTGTTTATATAATGCTAATGCAGCTGAAGGATATAGTTATCTTGACTGGCTCTGGAGTTTTGGGTTTGGGGGGTTGGGGTTTTTTTTTTAGTTATTTGGTTTGTCCCCCGAGACCCCATGGGCAGATTAACTATTTTAGCAAAACATCTGTTCAAATCCCCTTGCTTGTAAGGGGATTTGAACCCTATGCAGAATAGGGTAAACAAGATATGCTGTTACCTGGAGAACAGAGAGAACATAACACACTTCTTATATTCCCTTCCATGCCTTTTTCTTGTTTTGTTTTCTTTTGTTTTGAGTTGGTAGAATTGTTTCAGATTGTCAGGTAGCCATAGAGGTTAGAAATAAGATGCAGCGAGGTTGTATCCATGGAATGATGCAGTTAACTTTTAGAGCCAAGCTGCTCACCAGTTCCTTCAGAAAATATTTGCTGTGTCTCCTTCATTATAAGTTTCTGTCCACAGACCAGTAATACAAGCAGCTTTAGCTGTTTCCTATGCAGACTTGTGAGTTGGGAAGAGTGTGAGCAGTCATGATCCTCAACAACTGCATTACAAATGTGATAGATTTGTTTACAGCAGATAGTCTGTGCACTGGATGCTGGCACAGATGTTCCACAACACTGGACACCTTGTGGAAATTGCTTGTAATAGGCAAGTATGCAGAAGGGGATGCACTGCAGCATCCGTCACAGGCCCCAGTGTCTTAGTTATTTCTATTCGAAGGCAAGTGTAAAATTTCCTCCTTGATATGGCTGGCTGCTTTTTACTTGCTTTCATCAAGGAAAACAAGCATGCTGTATTTTGTTTACAATGCTATACAAGTACAGTCTAAGTTATGGAGTTCTAGATAAATTTACCGTTTAGAACAGATACTGTTCCTAAGGGCACCAAACTTTTTGGGAGTGATGGAGGAAGGGAAAGTAATTAACAACTCCTTTCACATAGAAGTGGTACATCTGGTGCTTCTGGAAATGTAGTTTTCAGTAAGAACGGGATGTATGTCTTGGCACCATCAGAGGAACATACATGCATAATGTATGCAATATCATCTGGATAGTATGCCCTATAGCATGAGTGGTACTGTGAGTTAGAAAAGTAACTTAAATTGTTAATGAAATAAACATTCTTTCCTTTAAATCACTTTTTTTTGGGTATGTTTTAAAATTGTGTTCTTTTGAAAAGCGTAAAATTGTAGCATTAGCAAAATGTAAATATGCCACTATGGGTAGGTCGTGGTCACCTGTCCCTGAATGTAGTGGAGTTTGGTCAAGGGCACTAGAGAAAAGTTGTACTTTTATGAAGGCTCATACTTCTATGTCCACTGTGCAAACTAGGCTTTTTTTCTAGTTACATAAAAACTCTGCGTATAGGAGCTAATCATGCTGAATGGGCACAAGAGATCTCCCTTTCTGTCAAACATCTTGAGTTCTGGCATCAGAAAAAAAGGGTAGAATAGTATCAGGGAAGATCTTCTGTATGACACAGTGCAACAGAAGGCTGACAAAGGCAGTATGGAGCTCTGAAAAAGTCTGTCCGTACTGCTGTGGCACTATAAATCAGACTCATGTTTAAGAAAGACATGTTGCTACATGACTTCCACGGAAGTCTTGTGCTGTGTAAAACAGAAGACAACAGATGTAGACAGGAGAGGAAAAGATAAAAGGCTTTTGGTCAGAGGGGCAGGTTGCAGTCACCCACAGTGGACTTTTTCTGACATTGAAACAAAGAAGGGTTTTGAAGGATGATTTTTTGGAGGCAATTTTGCAACATTGGTGAAGAATTCATCAGTATGAGGCAGTATCAGAGAAAGTGCAAAGGTGCTTGTTTGAAAACGGTAAGCAGGCAAAGGACAGTGACCCTGGCTAGATATAAGTGAAATGTGATAAGAAAATAGATATATTGAGGATTAATGGAAAAGCCCTTGGAAGCGCAGATACAGAATTGCTTTTGGCAGAGAAAACTTGGGAAAAACAATGAAGGGATAGGACCAAAGCAAAGATATTAGAAAACTGTCTTTGTACATTTAATGAGTCAAAACTTGTCAAGTTACTCAAATAAAGCTGAAATGATGATGTTACGATCAAATTTTCACACCATGTAAAACACAGTGCTTATCACTTCAAGACCCATTCATCATCAGAAGACTTCACATTATCTGAATAGTCTTTCATAAGATTGGTTTCTCTCCTTTTATAGAGAGGAAAAATCTTCTGCTACAAAGACAGGGAGTTCCTCTGTGCTCAGATATGAGATGACATAGGTCATCATAGCCTGTGTAAACTGGCTGGTAGCTTCAAAGGACTCCTCCTTTGTTTTGTCCATGTGAAGACATGGAAATAAGAGAAATTGTGGTGGTATATATCAGATTATTTTGAAGTTTAAAAAAAGTCTAGACTATCAGAATAATTCTGCTATCTTTGCACTGAACACTTAGAAATTATTCAGGTTTTTCTTTAACTCCCTTTTTTCTAGCTAACCTTGCGCTGAATTTTTGATGTATAGGAGTCTAACATCATCTAGTTCTATCTAGGGATACACCACTGACCTTGGGTAGTTCATATTTGTTTAGAGTTGCAATCCATGGCAATAATTACAGTGCCATAGTACAGTATGTGTGGTTAAACTTCAACTTATCTGCTTGTTTAGACTTTGTCCCTAATAACTTGGACAATACTTCAGGCTATTTCAGCAGACATATCCAATGAAAGAATTGTATTGCATACTTTTTCCAACGCACTAATTTGGTAAAGCCTGAGAAAGGTTTTCTTTAAATCAGTTTCAATCAATGCTGACAGACAAAGGCACACACAAAAAAATTTGGTGATTGAAACTACTTAATAGCTCATAATTTTAAATAACAAACAGAACTTCTTGATCCAAGATAACACTACGCCTAAACTTCTTATCAGAACTACTTTCATTTTGTTCATTTTTTCCTACTTTCGTACATACTATAACTTGCTTCCCTAAACCACGCCTGTAATTTCAGTAGAATAAATATTATAAACAGGGACTTATCTTTTGTTTTATGGGTACCCACCATTCTAAATCTATTCTAGCTATTGTGTGTAGATGTTCTTGTAATATAAAGATTTACAGGATGTTGCTCAGCACTGCTATATATCTCCTTTGCTGGAAATTACCATTTATGTAGCAGAGTCAGCAGAAGGAAGGATGGGTTCATTCCCATGCAAAGCCTCATGTGAGGATGGACAAATATCAGCAGATAGGAGAATTAAAAAGCAACAGTAGAAATTTTGACAGAGGTTCTCTCAAAACTCCTTAAGAGATGCAAAGGTGTGTTACTCTAAATACAATATTAATTCTGAATTTAATTACTGACAATTTCAGTGTCAATTTGTACTTATTTGCCCAGTGTTAGTATATCTCTGATGCACTTTGATGGTTTGCTATTTATAATGCTATTATTCATGTTATTTATAATAATTTGTAATCTCCAGTATCAATACAGGCGGGGGGGTGAAGCGATTGAGAGCAGCCCTGCCGAGGAGGACTTGGGGGTACTGGTGGATGAAAAGCTGGACATGAGCCGGCAATGTGTGCTGGTCAGCCATCTCCTGGGCTGCCCCCAAAGCCGCGTGGCCAGCAGGTTGAGGGAGGGGATTCTGCCCCTCTAGTCCCCTCTGGGGAGACCCCCCTGCAGGGCTGCGTCCAGCTCTGGAGCCCTCGGCACAGGAGAGACATGGACCTGCTGGAGCGGGGCCAGAGGAGGCCCCAGCGATGCTCCGAGGGCTGGAACAGCTCTGCTGGGAGGACATGCTGGGAGAGCTGGGGGGGCTCAGCCTGGAGCAGAGAAGGCTCCGGGGAGACCTTAGAGCAGCTGCCAGGGCTGAGAGAGGCTGAGGAGAAAGATGGGGACAGACTTTTTAGCAGGGCCTGTAGCGACAGGACAAGGAGCAATGGTTTTAAAGTGAAAGAAGGTAGATTTAGATTGAACATACTGAAGAAATTTTTCACAATGAGGGTGGTGAGGCACTGGAACAGGTTGCCCAGAGAAGTTGTGGATGCCTCATCATTGGAAGTGTTGAAGGTCAGGTTGGATGGGTCTTCGAGCAACCTGATCTAGCTGAAGATGTACGTGCCAATGGAAGGGGATTGGACTAGATGATCTTTCAAGGTCCCTTCCAACCCAAACAATTCTGATTCTATGATTCTATGAATGCTCTGAAATACCTCAACTTTTCTCATCTTTGTTGGCACATCTGAATTCATCATGGAGAGAAAAAGACTCCGAGATTGAATACTTGTTAAAAAGGTGCTATAAAACACCACTTTTAGCAAAGTAGGAGATAGAAGACTAAGATTTTTAAAAGAAGTTATGTTAAGAAGGCTAAGGAAAAAAATGGTTTAGGTTAAAAGAAATCAGTTCTATTCAACTGATCTTTGTCTACATGCAGACACTCTACACTGTTTAACTTTTCATAATGCAGACTTCTTGAAAACAGTTTGAGAGGAAGCTAGAATAGCCAATGAACATGACATATCATAGAATTTATTTTCTTTCAGCAATAATCATGCAGGAAAAATGAAGCCTGATCCCATGGATGCTACATTTCACTAACTATATGAAATAACATGTTACAATTGTATTGTGCATGGATTTAGGAAAAATTTAAATTGAATATTCAATCCAACGTCAGTTGAACTATACACAGAAACATTTCATTAAAATTTGGGGAAATTACATGGCTAATAGCATTGTCTAAAGTGACATTATTTGGCAATGCATTTTGCCAACTTTTTCAAATAACTCAGTACAGTAGAACCCTAAATCTTGTCTATGCATTTTTTTCCACCAGAGGGTGCTGGCCAATTTTTTAAAAAATATGTTACATAGGGATAATTTCAGGTGCTGTACATAGCAGAAACATGAAACAGGGACTAAAAAAGAAGTTACCAATCTTCATTTATTCTGATACCCTCAACAGGAGGAGCAGCTGCTGAATGATTCCATTCTTAGCAGGGCAGTGTTTATATCCAGGATTTCAGAGGGTGTTGGGCTGTAATGCACAAGACCTATTTAGGCAGTGGACATTATTGCTTTGCAGTACTTAAAGCATCCGTTTGGAAACTCTGACTTAGAATCTCATATAGGAAAAGTAACTAGCTTTCACATTGTCTTTTCTGAATCCTTGCAGAAATACCAGCTGCTATATATATATATTTTTATTAGTATTATTTTTTAAGAGGACTCTAGACCATGAACTGCAGTTTTAATGTCCTGGCATAGTGATATAGGACGGAGTGGAAAACATTTTGCCAGGGAAGCCTGTACTCTTGCTCTAATGGGAGCTGATGCTAGAAGTTTTGGAGGAAAGTATATGTAGCTTAGCAGTACCAATAGGATAAACTCTAATAGGTAAAGAATAGTCTATGCTTATGAAATGATTGGAGATTCATATGAAATTAATTTTAATTTCAGCCATTCGGGGGGGGGCAATGTAGGGAAAATACCTTTCCATATAGTGCATTTGGCTTTGATGTGGATATTGGACTTGTGATCAGTATTCACAAGCAGATCCCAAATCTATGCTTAAGGGTATTTTTATAGTTTATTCTAAAAATGAGTATTTCTGCTTTGGGAGAAAAGAGGTCATATATGTTTAATTGGGATGTCTGAAGATGTTTAAACTGCTCTGGATTTGATAGTCATTGAAGACCTTTTAGTGACTATGAGATTGGAAAGGCAACTTCTAAATGTATTCTGGACACCATGCAATCTCTCAAAACTTCTCTGAGTAACCTCACTAGGCTTTTGTTCTGTCATGTACAAAACCTCAGTTCAGTCTTATGGACTGGAAAGCAATCCTGCATGTAGCTACCAATTCACAGAGCAAATGTTTTCCCTATAGTGATGTTTGTGGACTACCTACCCACTGAATATTGCTTTTAGAAAAGCTGTAATTCAGAGAAAGATACATCTTCCTTTTGCCACATAGCTTCAACCACTGCAGGTTACTGTACCACTTCTAAAAGAGTTTAAGCATTTAGCGTATGGCAAATTTAATGGTACATAGTTTGGTGGAAATGTTCTCACTTTCCAGTTACCTTCAAGAAGCCCACAAAGCCCTGTTTAACTGCCTTGGCAGAACACTACTGTCACCGTCAGATGGCTCCAGCACTAGTCCTTCAACGTGAACCCGGACCCAGGTTTGCTTTGGGGGTTTTGAGGTGCTCGTGGATAGATTTCGAAAGATGAGCTGAAGTCCGTACTGCAGCAGGTGATGACAGGATAAAAGACAACTGATTTTTTGTCTCTGTGCACAGACTTGGCCGCGTCTCCTCG
>NW_010514185.1:0-13512 GCF_000687285.1 Phaethon lepturus
TTGCCGGCTGGGGCTAAACCACGACACTCATCACCTTTTCAAGGAAATATTTGTTAGATTTCAAAGTGAAAGTCATATGAAACTGTTGTTTCTACTCACATGTACTTGCTACAGCCACGTGATCAAATTCAGTTTTCATTTCACAACATTCAAATCCAAAAGGAAATAGGATTAAAAATAGATGTCAATAATCTGAGATATTGTTAATGTATTTAGCACTGCTGAAAATAGCCTCAAGGAACCATGGCACCAGACATAAGACAAACTTAATACAGGGCATTAATATCTGCTCTTGAATGCAAGGTAGCTGCCAAATGTACATTATCTATTTACTTTGTAAATGTTATTCCAAGGGTAAAAGGCAGTATAGTGAAGCTAGATAACCCCAAATGACATCAGGGCAATTTATTAACATAAAACATATTAATAAAAGGGTGATTTTTAAAAAAAGATTTAAAAAGTTGCCTTTGAAAAAAAACCAAACTGCAAAACAATAAAAACCAATACTGTTTATGTAGGTGAATAAGTAATTCAAATATAGGAACAACCTTAATTCCACCTGCTGATGACCTATGAAAGATATGAAGGTTTTAAAAGAAACTTTCAATCTTAACAAATCAGATTCATGCCTCCTTAGACTGCAAAAAAACTGACCAGAATATTACAATTATTCTTTGAATAATAATGATAAAGAATGATAAAGAACAGGTAAATGTTGCATCGATTTAAAGGTTTAAAAAGAACAGATTCATATTCATGGATGCAACACAGCAGCAATATTCTTACAAGTTCAGGTGAAGGAGTCTTTGTGTTCACACAATTTAAGAGTAAAAAAATAATAAAGCCATCACAAGAACTTAATTTTAAAGTATTCATTTGGCAGTTATTGCAAGGGTAAAATAAACTTGCTGTTCTTAATTAAGGTAGATACTGAATTTAAGTGTGTAAGAGGAATAAAAGTTTCAACCTGTTTAACAGGACTTTTCTTAAGTTTTCTTCCTGTATTTACTACATATATAAATAACCAACCATGTTCGCTAGTTTTTAATGACCAAAGGAAAGAACACACTGTCATTCTCATTCAACTGGCAGCTTACAGTAATGAGTGATGAAGTCTTGACTATAGAATTCTGGTTAGTGTTAGAGTAAGATGAATAGAAGATGATATTTAAGTCCCGGTATGTCATCAGAGAGGTCCATATGGGAAATGTGAAGACATTTAGAACCCAATGAAATATGTTCATTATTTATTATCATGTCTATTGCCTCACCTAGTAACTAATGAAATTTCACTAGCTTGGGGTTCTGAAAGTATTTTAACTTATTTTCTGTAAAGAAAATAATTTAGTTTGTAAATTTGAATTTTAATTTTCTTTCATTAAAGTGTGCTGAAAGAAAAATCTAATAGTAACTTTGGAATTCAGTAGCAAATACCATACCAGAGATGACTGTCACACCTAAAATTTTTCTTTAAGATAACAAAAATTTTGTTCCAGTAAGAATTTTTTTGTTATGGTTATCTTTGATTTTTGAACAGACTAATTTTCAATTGGCAGCCTTGGAACCCATTAAGCAGTTCCAATAACTTCAGTCCTTTGTGAAATGAAGTTCTATCTATCTAGTAAAATATCTAAGTATCAGTACTTAATCATTCAATGTCAAAATTTATACTTGCTTTTAAAGCAAGAGCATTAGAAATATTCAAGTATATGCCTTTCTGCATATAGTAAAAGACTTTCAGACAACTTTGCAATCATTGGACTGCAAAAGAAACAGAACAAAGATAAACTTTCTTTCTGAAAACCCTCCTAGGCTCACCAAGGATTCTACATGCCATATTATGTATCAGAATTCAGTAGAAGTTCCTAATATTGGCCTTTAATGAAAAGTATCAAAAAGCAAATTCATTCTTGTTAAATGAGAGATTGGGAAAATAATTAAGAACCAGTTGAGAGTAAGGAATAAATGGCATAGGACTGACATGCAGGTTGCTAGACCATTGTGTTTTTTTAACATGTATGTTCTCTTGTCTGTTATAGGACTGCTGTCCTACTCCTAAAAAAATTTCCTAAAAAAAAATTTTAAAAACAACCAAAACCCAACTATTTCCTAAAAAAAATTTCTAAAAAAACCCCAAATGAAGAGTGAAAACTTATGGAACCATAGAGCAAGAGGGATTTGGATCCAAGACGTACTCCACACTGTGTATGATGAAAAAAAACCCAGGATTTCCTATCATTAAACGCTGAGAGCGCCAGCACTTGTTTCCAGACAGATTAAAAATGTAAAGACTAGCAATGACCTCTAGTGTTGCGTTTTAAGTACTGCAATATAGTGTCGCTAGCAATAAACCACAGCATTCATCAAATAGCCAGGTAATTCTGGACTGTGGTAATTCAACTATGTGGTATAACACAGAAGAAGCTCATTTAAAGAAGAAAAAATACTTTGCCGATTAACTAAGGCTAACAGCAGCAGAAATACTCTGCCACTTTCCTTAAAAGCTAGTAAAAACTAGTGGAATACTGTCTGGATTCATAGCATCTGTTTCTGATGATGGGGGGGACCTTTACTCTTCTTTGCACCTGGTTCAAGAACAAGGATTGTGTATCAGATTGAGATGCCACTCGAGCTGGCTCATATGCCAAGGACTAGCAATAGGACGAGAGGAAATGGCCTCAAGTTGCGCCAGGGGAAGTTTAGATTGGATATTAGGAAAAATTCCTTTACGGAGAGAGTGGTCAAGCATTGGAACAGGCTGCCCAGGGAGGTGGTGGAGTCACCATCCTGGAAGTGTTCAAAAGATGTGTAGACGTGGCACTTCAGGACATAGTTCAGTGGGCGTGGTGGTGTTGGGTTGATGGTTGGACTTGATGATCTTAAAGGTCTTTTCCAACCTTAATGATTCTGTGATTCTGTGTGATTCTGTGACAGGGGGAACAGGAAAAAGTGGATTAAATCCCAACAAGAAGGGCAAATTAGGGGCTATTATATTTCATACTATTGCTGGATATGCATCTTTTGGACCATTTGTGGAGAAAGCACAGAGAAGCATTGCTTTCTAAGACAACCTTCATGCAAGGGTAAGGCAGTTACTGGCCCCTACACAAGCTAATGTCCCTGTTGCATATTGTCTTTATTAGCCACGAGTGTGAACAGCACAAGCCTAGATGCAAAGATGTGGTTTAAAAAAGGCAACTCTATGACCTAAATCGATTGCACATTTAGGCTTGAGAGGAAACAGAATACTTCTCTCTGGTAATGTGAGAGACATGCCAAGAATTCCTGGCGTAAGCTCAGACCTTGCTTTTAGATTTCTTGTGCAACTATTAGAGGAGTGGGATCAATTTATTTCTACTAAATATTAAAAAAAAAGCCTACAACTTCAGTGAAATATGAAAAATTGTCTTCAGGGACACCACAGCAGGATGGTGAAAAAAGATCCTGCGAAATCTGCTGTGAAACCATAGCACAGCTTACCTGTGGATTCAGAAGTACTTTGCAAATATAGTTGAACTGAAATTACAAAATAATCTTATGAGGTTTTTCCAGGGCTTGCTCTAGTCACCAAGCACCAAAAAGTGTAAAAATTCTGTGCTTCATTCCACTTTTGGATCTGACTTTCTCTCACTTGCTCCTCACTTTTTTCCTTCTTAACGTTTTTTTTATCTCTTTCTGTATAACGACAATGTAAAGCACACTGCTGAGCTATTCCTTACAGCTGTAAGAGTTTTTATGTGCTATTTAGCTCCTTGCTTTTCTTTAAATGGTTCCATTTTATTGCTACTTCCCGTATCAATGTGGATATGTTTTTTTCAGAGTACACCTGTGCAATACTCTAACCAATCTTTATCTGCAATGTGATGTTTTTTATCATAGCCTTGCAGAAATGTAATCCTGTAATTAGAGGGAAAGTCACCATTAAACCTCTCATTAAAGGTTCGACTTTGCCATCCCTAAACTGGTTGCAGCACTGCTGGTGCCATAGCTGCAGCAACACAGAGCTCAGGCTGGGTTAGCCGATTACAAATTTCCCCTTTGCTGGTTTTGAAGCCTTGGCTGAGCCAAGTATGACGTCTCAGCTGTGCTGTCACCGACAGACAGTTGCGTAAAGCAAGCTCTGCTCCACTTCTATGATCTGATATCCTGTATAGAGCATTAGCACTGTGTGTCAATTCTAAGATTAGCTATTTGCAGTAAAATCACAAAACACCCTGATTCATGCTGGAATGTGCATCACAAAATATTAAGCGGCACAATGATCTCAGGAGCGTATGGAAAACAAAGGCTTTTTGAGATGGCAGTCTGGAGTATTTCTGAATTAAAAATAATGGCAGGAAATGCTTGAATTTTTGTATGTCTCTGGAGAGCATAATGCAAAAGCAAACTGAAGCAGGCTCAGATTTTAAGATGCATTTGGGACAGAGATTTGGGGCTTCTCTTCTTCTTCATCCTAAGAAAACTCCAAAGTTGAGTTAGTGCTTAGAGAAATATTAAACAAAATTCTTTATGACAGTTTCTCCAGCTCTGTCTTTCAAAAATAATCTCTTATAATTAACTGGAAAAAACAATTACTCCTGCAGATAAATCTAGATTAACTAATTCTTCAACCGGGATTTGTGACTGTTTAATCACCACCAATGCTTTTTGTTTCACATTCAGAACAGGTATATTTTGTTCAGATTAGAAGACATATGTAAACTCAGCAATTCCTTTTGCCTAATTTTCCAGAGGTAAAGGTAATGAGCAAAATTGATCTGAAAATACACATGCAAAGAAAAACGTGAATGAAAAGTGAGTATTCTTTCAAAGGATTTAATAAGCAGACAAGAAGTCCCAACTCTGCAACCTAGAGAGAGCTACTGCTAAGTGCCTATCCAGATTCAACAGTTATATAAAAGACACAGTTCAAAATTAAACAAAAACAGCAACAACAAAACTAATCAGTATTATGTAACACACTAGAGGAAAAGAGAAACAGATAGGAGCAATGTGAACTGGAAGCTATGACACATGAAACACTGAAAAGCTGAAGTCTACAGGCAGTCAAGGCAGGGGTCAGTTGCTCTTTTGTTCCCGAAGTCCTAGAACTAACACTGAGCCTGTAACAAGGTGCTGAAAATGTTAATGACATGAAAATTGGCTACTGCTAACTAAGAAAGTTACCAGACACTCACATGATTTAAGTAAGTCCAGGAAACATGGGACTGTACACTGTGGTCCACTAAAGTTAACATTAATAAAAATGTGAAAATGAGGGAAACTTCAGAAGACAGAAAAAGTACTAATGTTAGGGCAATGTTGAAAAAGGGAAACTAGATAAAACTGCTTAATCTATAGTTTGATGTGATGCCCATATCACACTTTTTCTTTATGATGCCAGCAGTCTAATTCAGTTAAGACAGCTAAAAGGATTAAGAACCCAGTTAATGTTACTGAGAAAGGTTCTGTGAAAATGGATCCAAACCAGTAAATTTTAATTGACTGGGATCATGTGTTTGAGGAAAGAACATACATTCTGCTTACTGAAGTTAATTTTTTCACTGTTAAATCAGGAACAATGCAAAACTTTATGCACAAATTTGATTTTGTATGTACAGTGTAAAAAAAGAAAAGCAAAATCCCAAACCAGTCTTCAAGGAAAGAATCCTCTTCCCAATTGCGGGGGGGAGCATTACAGTTTTGACACGCTTTTCTTTCTTCCCTGTGCCCAAATAATTATGCAAGTATTGATCTCTATTATCTCTAACCTGCTTATTTGGTGTCCTTCATACATTGGAGTATTAATATAGTAAATGCAATCATTTTAGAAATGCATTTTACAAAGACATTAATTTAAAAGCTTTGGATATTCTTAACTTCAAAATAGCCTACCGCAATCTCCACCTCTCTAAACAATTCCCTGTCTGCACTGATTTGAATAATCCATACATGCTTTTAAAATGCATTGGGAACATAAATGATCCAATCAAATGAGCAGTCATTTGAGTTGCTCTATTGGAAAGCTCAAGTGCAGAGCAAATTCCAAGGATGCAAAGCTCTGAAAGAGGATCCTAACAGCACCCGTGCCTGATCTTGTCAATGAATATAAAAAAGCTCCTAAGAGTGAGTAATGAAAGCAAGTGCACTCGGAATAGCCAGATTTCTTTTTTTTTTAATTATTTAAAACACAGTTTAAATTAGTCTACTCCTACAGTGTTTTTTAAAATAATGTAACTAGGTACTTATAGGTACTTAGGAATGTTTGATAGGCGTAGTCTTTTCTGGAGATGCAAAGAATCATCACTTCAGTTTACCTAGTTTATAATTTCAGTTTTTTCTGTTACTTGAGGTCAATGACTAATTCTTTGAATTGACACTGAGTGCTGGAAAAAATTATGGTTTTGTTTCTATTCCATTCAGGAATGAAAATGAAGCAAAAAAGGCTGAATGCTATAAGTTACTAGAACAAAGGACAAAAAGTTAATTCAGTATCATAGAGTCATAGACTAGTTTGGGTAGGAAGGGACCTTTAAAGGTCATCTAGTCCAACCCCCCTGCAATGAGCAGGGACATCTTCAACTAGATCAGGTTGCTCAGAGCCCCGTCCAACCTGACCTGGAATGTTTCCAGGGATGGGGCATCTACCACGTCTCTGGGCAACCTGTTCCACTGGTGCACCACCCTCAGTGTGAAAAATGTCTTCCTTATGTCTAGCCTAAATGTACCTTCTTTTAGGTTAAAACCATTACCCCTTGTCCTATCACAATAGTCTTATCGCTACAGGCCCTGCTAACAAGTCTGTCCCCATCTTTCTTATAAGACCCCATTAAATACTGGAAGGCTGCAATAAGGTCTCCCCAGGGCCTTCTCTCCTCCAGGCTGAACAATGCCAACTCTCCCGCTTTTCCTCATAGCAGAGGTGTTCCATCCTTCTAATCATTTTTGTGGCCCTCCTCTGGACAATGGTAGTATATTTCAATAGATGATATTTAACATTTCATCTTCATGTAAGCACAAAGTGGGCTTTAAATATTGTGTTTAAGGCTCTTAGCAGTTTATTTAAATATAATTAATAAAATACATTAAATGAAGAGTTTCTGCATCTTGAATTCCCAGTTTGTGTTGACAGAGAGCTTGGGGCAGAGGGGGCAATTTATATACTTATTTAAAAATACAATTAGTCTTTATTAACAAAAGGTAAAAAACCCCAAATGTCTCAATTAGTGACTTGGATTAAATATAATCATACTTTTCTACCCTTTAAAAAAATAGACTGCACAATAAAATCTGAATATAGAAGGTGTAGACATAGTCTAGAAGCATCTGAGTCTGTCTCGCTGGAGGTGAGGTACATTTCCAGGCTGGTTGCTGTTATGTTGGCTGGACAATATGTTGTGGCCTGGGGTTTCAGCTGGAGACACCGAAAATCCCTGTTCCTGGAACAATACTGCCATTTGCATCTGGCTTCCCGTACTGTTCCAGGGGTTATAGTGAGAGGCAAAGTTCACTGCTGGGGCTAAGGGAGGAGCTGAAGCCTCAAAGGTGTGCCTGCACCCCTTGGTTTATAAATTCTGTCGGTATGGTTAACAAACCAGGAGAGTGACCGACAAAAATCATGAAAGGATCAGACTATGTTATCTGTGAACAGAAAGATCAGTAGATATTTAGAATGTTTTTTTTGCAAATGGGGACAGTATATCCTGTGCCATAACTGTAAAAAGTAAAATAAATCAGGTTTCACAGAATCACAGAATCATTAAGGTTGGAAAAGACCTTTAAGATCATCAAGTCCAACCATCAACCCAACACCACCATGCCCACTAAACCATGTCCTGAAGTGCCACATCTACATCTTTGTTGAACACTTCCAGTGATGGTGACTCGACCACCTCCCTGGGCAGCCTGTTCCAATGCTTGACCACTCTCTCCATAAAGAAATTTTTCCTAATATCTAGTCTAAACCTCCCCTGGCGCAACTTGAGGCCATTTCCTCTCATCCTATTGCTAGTTACTTGGGAGAAGAGACCAACACCCACAGTTTCTAGCAATGTAGGCCAAATTAATTCCTGGTGTAACTTCTTCAACCAAAATAACTGCTTCTGTAATTAATTTTATTTTTAGCATGAATTAGACAACATTTAAAACTGTGAATGTTATGTGAGCACGACTTAAGTGGTTTAATATAAAAAAAAAAGCTGCTACACAGTAAAAAATGGGAACTCTATTCTCAGTAATATTAAATATCCAGTAATGCTAATGCAGCAATAGCTTTCTACAAATGTAATATTATTGTTGTTCTGTGTAGTCTTCAGTGTGCTTGTTTGCCCTTCTTGTGTTCAGTATCGTCTGTGTGTTGTGTAGAGGTGGTGGTGTGGCAAGGTCCATTTGCTACATTACACGAATAGGGTCTCTTAAATCAAAATGTGCAGCAGGGGATTTTTAGAGGATTATTCAGGCTGCCTGTTTTCCCCTGAGAACTTCTGTTCGTAACCACTTCTGAGGGTATGTCCATTCTAACTATTTTAGCTTAGGTTTAAATGTCCTTTGCAGGTTTCTGCCCAGGACGAAGAACTGATCTCATGACCTAGATGTTAAATTAAAGCTAACTAAGCCCTTCCTGCAAGGAGCTTGGGCAATAAACAAGAAAAATCACTTCTGAATTCAAAACCTGTAGAGTCAGAATTACTGAAACATATTGGAAAGCCACACAATGTTAAAATCACTGGTTAGGAATGATCCATAAAGGGGTCAGAGGGAGTGGTGTGCCTTCAAAAATGGCATCAGCTGCTCCTGAGTCACTGACCATTCAAAAACAAATTACTGAGAGCTTATGGACCAGTCAGTGCTCTGGAAAAGAAGCAAGAGATGAGAGAGTACTTGGTGTTTGCTGTGAACTGCCATTCATTGGCAGTTAAAGGCTACATTAAAGGATAACTGAAGTTCTTGAAGTATCTGTCCCTAACATGCAGGCAAACTTGTGTTGTTGGAGACTGGTCTTTACTTGGTATTACTCCAGTTCAGAACAGTAACATATACTTTGTCCTTTAAAAAAATGTAAGTTATTAAATTGTTTAGTTGTAGGAAAATTAATTAAATTGAAAATTAATACTTGTTCAAGATTGCTTTACAAGATGCCACAAAGCCTCAGTGGAGAAGGAAGGAACTTGGGCTTAAAACATCAGCCTGGCTTAGCAGTGAAGTAAATGCAGCTGTTTCAAATGTAAAAAGAAAAACAACCCACAAGACAAAAATGAAGTTGATGAAGATAGCAACTGTAAGGGAAGCAGAAGTACACAGGGAGCATTTATAGCAAGCAGAGACAAAGCAAATAGGAAGATGAGTTTTTTCAAGTACATTTGGGACTAAATAAATACTGACAGTATTGGTCCATTACTGGCACAGCAGATTACAATCATACAGGAAGATCGATATGCTAGTTCTCTGTTTGACACTGAAATAACTTTTCTGGCCTGGTGTTATCAGTTTAAGAGGATTGCTTGATGGAGATTTATTAGAGATGAACCATGGGAATAAACTCTTAAGGGCAGAAATCAGGAGACTCAGTTCATTTGGTGCTGTGGTGAGTTGACCCTGGCTGGACACCAGGTGCTCACCAAAGTCACTCTATCACTCCCCTCCTCAGCTGGACAGAGGAGAGAAAGTGTAACAAAAGGCTTGTGGGTTGAGATAAGGACAGGGAGAGATCAGTCACCAATTACTGTCACAGGCAAAACAGACTCAACTTGGCAAAATTAATTTAATTTATTGTCAATCAAATCAGAGTAGGATAATGAGAAATAAACCCAAATCTTCAAACACTGTCCCTCCACCCCTCCCTTCTTCCTGGGTTCAACTTCGCTCCAGATTTTCTACCTCCTCCCTCTGCATGGTGCAGGGGGATGGGGAATGGGGAATCAGTTCATTACACACTGTCTCTGCCGCTCCTTCCTCCTCAGGGGGAGGACTCCTCACACTCTTACCTTGCTCCAGTGTGGGGTCCCTCCCACAGGCCACAGTCCTCCAGACACAGTCCTCCACAAATTTCTCCTACATGAGTCCTTCCCACAGCCTGCAGTTCTTCACGAACTGCTCCAGCCTGGGTCCCTTCTATGGGGAGTAGTCCTTCAGGAACCGACTGCTCCAGCGTGGGTCCCCTGCGGGGTCACAAGTCCTGCCAGCAAACCTGCGCCAGTGTGGGCTCCTCTCTGTACAGGTCCACAGGTCCTGCCAGGAGCCTGCTCCAGCATAAGCTTCCCACAGGGTCACTGCCTCCTTCAGGTGCATCCACCTGCTCTGGTGTGGGGTCCTCCATGGGCTGCAGGTGGGTATCTGCTCCAGCATGGAGCTCCATGGGCTGCAAGGGGACAGCCTGCCTCACCGTGGTCTTCATCAGGGGCTGCAGAGGAATTTCTGCTGCAGCACCTGGAACACCTCCTGCCCCTCTTTCTTCACTGACCTTGGTGTCTGCAGAGTTGTTTTCACATATTCTCAGTCCTCTCTCTGGCTGCAGTTGCTGTGTGCACTTTTCTTTCCCTCTTTCTTAAACAGGTTATCCCAGAGGCACTACCACCGTTGCTTGGCCTTGCGGTGGGTCTGTCTTAGAGCAAGCTGGCATTGTCCCTATCAGACATAGGGAAAGCTTCTATCAACTTCTCACAGAAGCCATCCCTGTAGCTTCCCCGCTACCAAAACCTTGCCACACAAACCCAATACATGGGGAAATCTAAGAGGTGTTAAGGAACCACAGGCGAACAAGCATCACCAGAGAGAAACACGTAACACATTAAACGTCTGACAGTGAAACTGCTCACTTGAGGTAATAGTATGATGCTAATTAGCCACTGTAACACTTGAAAGTTTAGCTTCACACTTGATTCCTTTCTAAAACACATTGTAAATCAAACATGAGTTTTCACAGTCTTGTCCATTTGTTTTTGGAAGAAAGTGGGGTGCTCAGACCAACTCCTATGTCCCGATTTTCTTTTGGAATTGAATGAACTCATTAAGTTGTTTTGTTTTGTCTAAAGAATTATCTCTAAAAAAACATTCAGCCTTTGGCTTGGCCCTTTCTTGAGCTAGGTTGCAGCTGTGAGTTCACTGATCCTGCTGCACTGTGCTGGCTCTACTCAGGCCTGCCTTCTCACCAGGGACATGTTTGCCAGTCACTGAACTGGTGGCTGAACCGAGTTTTTGCCAGAAGACCTCACTCTGGTGCTGTGGGACTGTGCCCCTTGTCCATGACTGTCCCCCTGCCTGCCTTGCCGCCAGCCTTGGCTCGCAGCTTGCCTTCTCTTGCAGAGCAGCCTGTTCTTTTTGTTCCTTGACTACAGCTGCATAAACATAGTTTAAAAGAGACACATTCTTTGGTATACCAAATTTAGCACACAAAATTACAAGCACACAGTGAAAAACTCCTTCAACCTTCTCGTCTATTTTACAGAATGTGAAAAAAATATACAGGTGAATCCTGAACAGTATGTTGAAAGAATAATAACCTACATTTGGCATAGCACTTTGTGAAGAATAATCAGCAAATCAGAAAGATTGAATGATTTCATTTCATATACCCTGGAGCAAAATAATCTTCATAAAATACTGCTTTTTCAGGATAGAACTGCTAGATACAATGTTAAACTTTTGTTTTGTTCAGACAGGCTCATGAAAAAACCCTGTAATTAGTTGCTTGGCATGAAGTGGCTCTGGATCACTTTGAGAGGAAGCAACATAATGAAATGTTATAAGAACAAGCCAGACCAACCTGCTCTGCTAGCAGCGCTTTGCTTACTCTCCAGTTCCTGCTCCAGTACTGCCTGAGCTGCCTCTCAAATCAACAGCTGACCCACACGTGCTGTAAAAAACTAAACAGTGCTTAAGTGCCTGGAGCCTCGTTTTATGCAATTGCTGAGAGCTTGAGTGGCAGAGGTGCCTTGCCAGAAAACTACAAACCCTGTCAGCACTGCAACTTCAGTGTTTGAACAGTTGCTGCTCCTTTGCTTGCTGATCTCTCAGCTCCTCAAACTGCAAGAGGCCACTCTCAGTAGTATCTCCTCAAGGCAAGTTTAGTAAGTCTCACTGGTGCTTCAGGCTTACTAAACCTCATAGTTATTTTTTACCTCTGGCTTACCTGCCTGTTTATAGCACATATGGCACTTGTAGCTGGATGCCATTCCCTTCACACTGAAGATTAGTCCTTCATCACATTCAAACAATTTATGAAGGAGACAACCATTTCAGGAGATGCAAAAAGCCAAAGCTGACATTTGTAGAACTAAAATAATACCTAACTTTGGCATAATTGTTGTTACGTTACACAAAGCTGGCTTGAATTGCTTTGTTAGAAAATGTACTGTATTTCCTATTACATCTGTTCATGAGAGTACTGATGTCTTCTCAGCTCCGTTCACTGTTGCAGTCTGAAGTGCCAAAGAGGACTTTTAGAATGTGGGTAATTAGGACATGTCTCACAACAAGCTGCAAAATTGGAAAGCACTTGTTTATCAGGTTCCACAAGGTGGCAACTGGGGGTAGTAAAGCCGTGTTTACTTCCAAAAGCCCACGGCTGTGGCGTTTTCCAAGAACAACTACCTGTCTGGACAGGCTGTGACCATTCAACATTATCTTTAACATGACAGGCAGAGAGGAAGCTCTTCAACTTGGCAGAAGTACCTACTAAGAGTTTACTGTGAAATCCATAAGCCTGGTCCAGCTTGTGAGAAGTGGCAGACTTACAAGCTGATGAGCTAGAAGTAAAATTATTTTCTGATATATGAGCATATGAGGTTTGAACAGGCCTAAAAGGAAACTTTAGGTGAGGGGATGAAAATGCTTTATATAATGAACCTAGCTATTTTACGTAACGCACCTGTCCTGCAGGCTGAAAATGAGAGGCTTGCGCTTTCTTTTGCATTCCTCTTCTGAGGTGCTTTCTTCATATTCTGGCCACAACAGTGTGCTTTGAATTTCTTAAATTCCATGATCTGCTGCCTATGGTGTATGTCACAGAAGAAGGTGAGGTCATGGTGAAGCAGTAGGGAAGGCATGACCCAGTCGTACAGTGTGCTGAAGGGGATCTTTGCTGATGGATGCCTGCAAGTGCAGCATCATGACCGCCACCTACAGTTCTGAGTGAAACGAGCCACTTCCTCCCAGCCCTCTCCAATTGCTCTTCTCTGATTTATGGGGCTGTGTCCTCACCTCAAAGAACAGTTCAGTGGGGTAAGCCTCTGAAGAGACCTATAATAAAAGAGAAACCTAAAAGTGACGTCTGCAAGGTTCACTTTCATTTTCTCAGGACAGGACTAAGAAGCCAGTTCCTACCCTACACTTTACGGTCTGCATTGTGTCCCAAGCTGCGAGAACCCACAGAGGCCTGTCCTTCCCGCAGCCCTGACAGGGGGGCAGCGAGAAGGGCCCGTTCTGGGCAGTGAGTACACCCGGGGCCTCCCTCTCCTGCCGGCGGAGGGGCGAGTTCAAGGTTTAAGCGCGGAGGAGGGATGCGGACCGCCTCATTACCCGTACTGCGGTAAGGCC
>NW_010514186.1:0-2980 GCF_000687285.1 Phaethon lepturus
TATATATAATATAACATAATGTTACCAAATATCCAGATGACTCAGCATTAATGTAGCAGGTGATAATCACTGTAGACGAATACCCAACTTTAATTAGGCATTTGGGAAAAATATCAGCGGTGGAGGAGCCCGAATTTGTTCATTTATTTAATCAGTCTTTGATGAAAGAAAGCATTTCTGATGCTAGGATTTGTTAGGAAAGCACAGAGGACAAAAGAGGAGCTGCTGTTGTGCCAGCGTACATGAGTCAGAACACAGTCACATCTTGGATGTGGGGCACATTTATGTGAAGTCAATCCACGTACAGAAAATACATAGAAAAGACAATATGGATGACAAAAGCCAATCCTTATTGATTGAACAACTACAATGTGAAGAACAACAAAAAACCTCTGTGAATCTTTGGCCTGGAAAACAGAGTATGAGATATAAAGTTGATACCAATCAACTTAAGTCACAAACTGCAAGGAGGACAGCAACTGTTCATTGAGTCCTTCCTTCAATACAAAAATCAGGGGCATTAGATGAAACTACCAATAAACAAGCTCAAACCCAGAAGCGTAATTCTTCGCACACAGAATCATAGAATCTTTGGTTTGGAAAGGACCTTTAAAGACCATCTAGTCCAAACCCCTTGCAATTAGCAGGGATATCTGCAATTAGATCAGGTTGCTCAGAGTCCCGTCCAACCTGACCTTGAATGTTTCCAGGGATGGGGCATCTACCACCTCTCTGGGCAACCTGTGCCAGAATTTCACCACCTTCACTGAGAAATATTTCTTCCTTACACCTAGTGAAAATCTACCCTCTTCTACTTTAAAACCATTACCCCTTGTCCTGTTGCTACAGGCCCTGCTAAAATGTCTGTCCCCATCTTTCTTATAAGCCCCCTTTAAGTACTGGCAGGCTGCAATAAGGTCTCCCCGGAGCCTTCTCTTCTCCAGGCTGAACAACCCCAACTCTCTCAGCCTGTCCCCACAGGAGAACTGTTCCAGCCCTCTGATCATTTTTGTGGCCCTCCTCTGGACCTGCTCCAACAGGTCCATGTCTTTCCTGTGCTGAGAGATCTAGAGCTGGATGCAGGACTCCAGGTGGGGTCTCCCCAGAATGCAGTAGAGGGGCAGGAACACCTGCTTTGATCTGCTGGCCACGCTGCTTTGGATGCAGCCCAGGAAACAGTTGGCCTTCTGGGCAGCGAGCTCACATTGCCAGTTCACACTGGCCCATTCCTCAAGTTTGTCCAGATCCCTCTGGATGGCATCCTGTCCCTCAGGTGTGTCAACCACACCACTCAGCTTGGTGTCATCTGCAAACTTGCTGAGGGTGCACGCAATCCCATTGTCTATGTCATGGATGAAGATACTAAAGAGTACTAGTCTCAATACAGACCCGAGGGATACTACTTGTCACTGATCTCCATCTGGACAGTGAGCCATTGACCACTACCCTCTGGATGTGACCATCCAACCAATTCCTCATCCACCCAACAGTCTACCCACCAAATCTATCTGTTTCCAATTTAGAGAGAAGGATGTTGTGGGGGACCATGTTAAAGGCCTTGCAGAACTCCAGATAGACGACATTGGTAGCTCTTCCCTTGTCTATTGATGTGGTCACTCCATCCTAGAAGGCCACTAGGTTGGTCAGGCAGGACTTGTCCTTGGTGAAGCCATCCTGTCTTGTTTCAAATCACCTCCCTGTCCTCCATTTGCCTTACCACAGCTTCTAGGAGGACATGTTCCATGATCTTCCCAGGCACAGAGGGGAGGCTGATGGGTCAGTAGTTCCCAGGGTTCTCCTTGCTACCTTTCTTAAAAATGGGTGTAATGTTCCCCTTTTTTCAGTCTCCAGGGACTTCACCTGACTGCCAGGACTATTCAACTGTCATGGAGAGTGGCTTGGTAACTACATCAGCCAATTCCCTCAGGACTCTAGGATACATCTCATCAAGTCCGATAGACTTGTGCATGTTTAAGTTCCTCAGGTGGTCTCAAACCTGATCCTCTCTTACAGTGGGAGGGACTTTGCTCCTCCAGTTCCCATCTTGCAGGCCATCCCCTTGAGAGGTGTGGGAAGAGACACTGCCAGTGAAGACTGAGGAAAAGAAGTCTTTGAGTACCTCAGCCTTCTCCTCATCCATTGCTGCCAGTCTTGCTTATCAAGGGGGGTACACTTTGACCTTCCTTTTCTGACTGACTTATATGTAGAAGCCCTTCTTATTATTCTTTGCATCTCTTGCCAAGTTCAGGTCCAACCACACCTTGGCCTTCCTGACCTCATCCCTATAAAACCGGGCAACGTCCCTGTACTCTTCCCAGGACACCCGTCCCTGCTTCCACCGCCTGTGCATTTCCTTCTTGCCCTTTAGTTTGACCAGCAGGTCTCGACTCAGCCATGCTGGTCTCCTGCCTTCCTTTCCTGATTTCTTACACCTGGGGATCAAGAGCCTTTGCACTCTATGGAAAGTGTCCTTAAAGATCTGCCAGGTCTGTTCTGCTCCCTTATCCCTGAGGGCAGTTTCCCATGGAGTCCTATTGACTAACTCCTTGAATTGCTGGAAGTTTCCTTTCCTAGACTCCAGGGTCCTGACTTAACTCTTTGCTTGGCCCCTATCCCTCAGGACTGTGAACTCCACCAGTGCATGGTCACTGCAGCCCAGGCTGTCTCCAAACTTGACATCACCAATTAGCTCTCATACGTTGGTGACCAACAGGTCCAGTATGGCATCTCATCTGGTAGGGCTGTCTATTACCTGGCATAAGAAGTTATCCTCCATGCACTCCAGGAATCTCCTGGATTACTTACAGCTCACCATGCTACTTTTTCAGCAGATGTTGAGGTGGTTGAACTCCCCCACCAGGATGAGAGCTTGTGAGCACAATGCCTCCTATAACTGGAGATCTCAGCTGTGCCCTGGGTAGTTAACCAGTATTACGGCATTTTGCATAATTTAAAAAAGTTACTGAAGACATTCTTGGAG
>NW_010514187.1:0-212 GCF_000687285.1 Phaethon lepturus
GAAAACTGGGACAACATTTGCCAGCTTCCAGACGACTGAGACCTCTCCAGACTCCCAAGACCTGTGAAAAATAATGGAGAGATGTCCTGCGATGACTGTGGCCAGCGATTTCAGTACCCTGGGATGAATCCCATCGGGCCCTGTGGACTTATGCACATCCAGCTGGAGCAGCAAGTGTCAAACAAGCTCAGGGTTGGCTGGGAGTTTATCCT
>NW_010514187.1:385-694 GCF_000687285.1 Phaethon lepturus
GGCAGAGGTGAAATGTTCACAGTGCTGGCCAGCTTGAACTCTAATCGAGCTTTGGCTGCACGAATTTTCTCCCTACAGTGGCGAACAGAATCTCTGTAGTCCTCCCGTTTCACCTGTCCTTGCTTCCATTGTCCATACACTTTCCTTTTCCACTTAAGTTCTAGAAGATCCCTGCTTAGCCAAGCCGGCCTTCTGCTCTGCTTGCTTGACTTCCAACACTTTGTAATTGCCTGCTCCCATGCTCCTAAGGTACGGCTCTTAAAAAGTGACCAGCACTTATGGACCCCTATACCTTCAAAAGCACATTCC
>NW_010514188.1:0-32602 GCF_000687285.1 Phaethon lepturus
TATATAAATATATATAAATAAAAACCCACAAAGGCAGGCAAATAGCAGAGCTCCATGCTCCCAAGTGCACCAGAAAAGCAATTTTCTGCATGGAACACTCCAAGTAATAAAGTATCTTTTTTTGTAGCTCTACTAGCAGTAATGAAACCTTGGTGTTTGGGGAATTTTTGTTTTTTAAACTGCCTCCAAAGAATAAACAGGCCCTGGATTTCACCAGATGGAAAAAAGTAAAGCATATCCCCTTTTTAGTGACATTTTCGTCTATGAAGCATGAGTTTAATGAGAGAAAACTCCTGTCAGTCCAGCGTTATAATTACACATAGTTTATTTTCCTCACTTATACCACAACACATAGTAATAGGTAACAATTAACCATGAACGAAAATACCACGTTTTTGCTCTCCTGAACTGAAGGGAGAGTGACAGTTTGAGTGCTGAACACAGATATCAACACTTTCAAAAACATCTACTATGGTTTAAGTTACCTTTCTAATCAGGACAGCTACAGAGAACTGCTGTAACTGTGGCATCTCCTGCTTCTTTGGACAGTGGCAAGGCACAAGAACATTTTCTCTGTTACTTTCCTCTTGTACATCTCATGCCACTAGACAAAAGAAACAAGCTCTCTAGAAGGGCTCAATGCAAAAGCCACCTCATGCCACATCCCCTTGCAGCTGAAGTCTATGGATTTTTCCAAAAGTGTTGTTTAAGTCCCTCTTGCTGGGGCAGGTATGAACAGCTGTACAAGAAAACACATTTTGTGTGATCCTAAACACGTTACGGATAAACACGATACTGACTGTTGGGAAAAGGCAAAGTGCTGTTGGTTTCTACCTTGCTCCGCCTGTGCTTTTTAGCAAAGTTCCATTTGGGAAATGCTGCCCGCTGCCGTAACGCAAAATGTCTACCCCCACGTGTTTACCACCTGAAATTTTCTATGTCAATATGTTATTACTGCTTGTGGGCAGATGATAGCTGGAGGCCAGCACCTGGAAAATGTGGTCTTGCAAGCAGTTGAATTCGTATCCGATCATTTTGGCCAGGAAGGAGGTGGGAACAGGCCCAGCTGTTAAGCCTTTCCAGAGCATATCTGGAAGCGGTACGCGCAGCTGGTGCAGCTCTCAAACACTCCTTTGTGTGTGATCCGCAGCCTGCTGCAGCGAAACGCGCGGCCACGGTCTTTCAGCAGCTCAGCTCTGCTTGGCACGTGGAAGGGAGGATGCCCAAAAGCCAGGGATAGCACTAGTCGGAGAGGGAGTCTGCAGCCCAGCTGGACTGGAGCTGTTCTAACCTGTGCCCTTGGCATACCGTCACCCGGAGGGAGCACACCACCCTGTTAGATCTCCCTAATATCTGCTAGTTTTGTGCCACTGAGGAGCTGCTTCACCCAGGGCAGAATTCTTAATCCACACACTCCTATCCCTGCCCCTTTTTATAGCCTCTGCAGCAAATCCTAGATCACAATAGACCGTCCCCATGTTGCTTAATGGCAAACCACAAAAGGAACTTTGCATAAATGAAAAAACCCAACAGGCTAAATTTTTTAAACTGTCAATGACTGTTTTCTGCATGGGTAATAATATGGTAAGAACAAACCAGGCTAAATGAACTTCAAACCATAGGGCTGAAATTACTGGAAAACAAGAACTCAGTTGTCAGTGTTCACTAATATTTGGGGGGAAAAAAAAAATCACTAGGTCTCACTAAGTGACTAAAAGATTTAAGTAGCAGCTTACTTGAATTGTTTCCCTTTCTACAAGATCTCAAACTCAGTTGAATTTTCCCTCTGTAAAATATCACAAGGACACAGATAGACAACTGGTAGGGAAGCCCACGGATTGCATTTTCTACCCCAGCACTCCCCGCACAGACATGAAGACCTGGGTGGACTCAGGCAGACTATCAGGAAGTCACAGAAATCTGTTTTTCTCTGCCTTTCCTACTTTCATGTCACCTAAGAGCCATCTGCTAACACCTGAGGCACATATTGGACTAATGCTCTCTATCCAGAGAACAAGTGCCTTTTCTTTTCTGGTTGAGTACTTGTCCTGGCTTTGCCTGAGACAGTTAATTTTCTTCACAGTAGCTAGTATGGGGCTGTGTGTTGGATTTGTGCTGGAAACAGTGTTGATAACATGGGGATGTGTTCGTCATTGCTGAGCAGTGCTTACACAGAGTCAAGGCCTTTTCTGCTTCTCACCCCACCCCACCAGCGAGCAGGCTGGGGGTGCACAGGAAGCTGGGAGGGGACACAGCCGGGACAGCTGACCCCAACTGACCCAAGGGATATCCCATACCATACGACATCATGCTCAGCATATAAAGCTGGTGGAAGAAGAAGGAAGGGGGGACTTTCTGAGTGATGGTGTTTGTCTTCCCAAGTAACTGTTACGCATGATGGAGCCCTGCTTTCCTGGGGATGGCTGAACACCTGCCTGCCCACGGGAAGTGGTGAATGGATTCCTTGTTTTGCTTTGCTTGTGTGCATGGCTTTTGCCTTCCCTATTAAACTGTCTTTATCTCAATCTATGAGTTTTCTCACTTTTACTCTTCTGATTCTTTCCCCCATCCCATCAGGCAGCTGCATGGTGCCTAGTTGCCAGCTGGGGTTAAACCACAACAGTACTTAATGTTTACACGGGGACTTTGCTGCACAGAACTGCAAGATCATTCCCCCCCCACCCAGTCTTTGGCGGCTAAAAGGCCTTTACAGTCAGTTGTCTCAAGCTCAAGGGAGAGCTCAGACTGCAACCTGGAAAATATGAACTGCCCTGTCCAACAAAACCATTTCACAAACTCCGACTCCCGTCTGCTTTAGTAAGGGAGCAGCACGGGGCGAATCAGAAAAACCTGACGCACTGCATTAAGGTGAACGCCTGACAGAACTGTTGCATGCACAATAGTCACCGCACAGAGCAGGTGCTGTATCAAAAGGTTTTGATGCTGATTGAGGATGAATTGTAAAACTTGTTCAATCTGTGTCATGTCTGATTTCAGGCTCAGCATCTGCCCAAGGCCCAGGGAAATACTTTGGCTCAGCTGCCCTCAATTTGTCTTCACCACCACCATTAATACCTGTTTCCTCACTGGAATTAATGTTGGGATGATACTTGCTTGCTGAATACTGTAGCTCTTGTGCCAGAGTACGAGTCATCCATCCCCTGATGCCATCACAAGGTATGGAACCGCTTACACACACTATGCCTCTGAGCCCTTTTGAAACTTCACATCCAGTAAAGGGCTACTGATTGCTTACAGCCCAGCAGCTGGATTTTAACTACGCAAAAGACTACCTGAAGAGACAGTGCACAGCTAAACCCAGTGCTTGAGGCACTCTGGCTGGCTCGAACACGCTCTACACAGCTCCCCTTGGTGCAAGACGGCACCATGCTGCTGCCCATCTCACACAAACAGCTCTTCTGCTACTCTAGCAACGTTGTGCCAATTGTAAAAGCCTGCAGTGGCCTCCGAAACATGCCGAACAAGGTATGAAATGTTTCCTTGAAAGGTTAATGTTCTGAAGTATTAAAGCTCACACCTATAAAAAGGAGGTATTAAAATGTTTAGGACAAAACCTACAGATTTTAGTAGTATTTTGGGTTGGTCTCGTAGATCTAGCAGTTCAGTCACTGCTGAGTAAGCTTCACAGTCCTTTGACACACTCCTGTGAGCCTCTGCTCCTCCTCTACCTGCTGCTGGCCACCCCCCAAGAAGATACTCATGGGCACAACTGAAAGGCCATCATAACTACAGGCATTCTCCATTTTAATGTCACAGCTCAGTTTTGGAAAAAAAACCTAAATAGATGCACCAGGCAGCAAGAAGGGTCTTCTCTCTTCCTTTCCAAGCGAGCCAAGCTGCACTGCAGCCAGCCCAGCCTGCAGGTACATAACCTGCACGCTGTTCAAGGACTGTTCAAACATCTCAGTGCTCTGGTGTTGCCCATACAATTACCATTGCGCACAGCAATTTCTCCAATAATGCTGGGGAAATCCTGAGACGCTGTTATAAAATAGGCAAAAAGAAAGCCTCTCAAAACTGACACAACATGGGGAAGAAACCATGCTTTTTAAGCCAGAAGCATACTCAAGCCTAGTTAAGTGTCTGTACAAACCTCCTTACAAACTCAAGGCCCAGCACTGCAAGGCACCGCAGCCGGGAACGGGCCAGCCAGCAAATGACCTCACTGCCAACAGCTCACACAGCCCAAGCGTTTTATTCCCTTCCTGACATGCCAATTCTGCTGCAAATTCCAGTAACTGCTTCCTTTAGTGGGCAGGAAGGCAGACCTAGGCTATAGTTGAAACTCGCCTATATTATAATGAAGGTATATACACTACAGCATTTCAGGGAAGCCAAGTCTCTGTTGTTCAAACCTAGAGAAACTATAAAAAAAGACGAGGAGTAGGACTGAGTTGCCTCAAGGTAATTTTGCTAGAGATGACCCTAACCATACACTTCAGTGCAATTAAGATGGAGGCTCAAGAGAACTGAGAACTCAACTAAGAAAGGTTGTTGGGGTTGCGTTCAATTCAGAATTAATCATGTTCTGGCAGAAGACCTAGAATGTCACAAGAATATTCATCCTGGATTGTATCACAATATTAAAAACCATGCAAGTGACAGGGTTAGTGCAAGAACATCAGGCGCATCAGAACTGGGAGCACGTTGTTACGCTGTAATACGCATATAGTCAGAGATTACCTCAGAGGGTAGAACGGAAAACCTCATCTCTCAATCCTGGAGTTTAACTGACAGCACCCGTAGCAAAAGCTTACAAAATACAACCATGGCTGCTCAGCTACACAGGGACGTCTCAACACCACGGCATCTATGGGGAAACAATGGCCAAAGAAAAGCATCAGAACTGCTAGAAAAAGCCAGCTCTCTGTTCTTCAGCATTTTCACATTTCACACACATGTGAAAGAACCATCTGCTGCTTAAGTAGTCATCTGTATTTTTTTCTTTCAATACATTCCCAAAACGGTTCACTGATGATGCAGCTTATGACTAATCTCCACCAGTATTACAACCCCCCCAAACATTGGTAAATCCCCAGCTTAATGAAGATAAAATGAGACAAATCCATATGACCTAGTCACATTCACAAACTTTGGAGAACATTAATTTGAGGATTTGGGGCTACTTTTGCCATACTTAAAGGAATACCAGTTCCTCACAAAGGGAATTGACCTTACAATTACATTGCTTTTCAGCTCAGCTTGTTGGTGCTTAAATCCCACCTTCAATTTTTATTTCTCCCCAAAATACCTTTGAACAACCCTCATGGACTGAGAAAAATCAAATCCCAGTTCTGCCCTTTATCCCCCCTCACCCCCACGCCCCTGTTCGTGTGTACAGGGAAGATATACTTCCACTGATGAATTAAGAAAGACTTAAGAGGACTTTTAAGCTTTTTTTGGTTTTTACCCAACCGATCTGGAACGTGTCTGTCCCCAGATGGCAGCCTGCAGGAATTTTTCCTTTGCCTTTAGGGAATGAACTCAAGGATGAATTTTCCAGGTCCAGGGAAACCTTGAAGCAGCATCTCCATCTCGGGAAGTCAGTAGTCATCATTTCCTCAGTACACAGGAACACTCCGATTTCAAACATGAGAGATTAACTGAGGACATGTACTGAAATCAGTTTATAGCAGTCAAACGTTTATCTACTCTTGTATCCAAAAAATCTCCAGTATTAAGTGCACAGCTGTGCAATAATACACCTACAAAGACAGTTTCTTTCTGGCCTTAACACCCTTAATGGAGAGCATAAACAGACTAAAAACCCTCCTGCAAGTTCAAGGTACTGTCTCCAGCTGTTCAGCATCAATGTGGCACAACTGGAACACAGGCGCTCCTGTTTGGAGATCACCTGCAGTCTTCTGCTAGCTGGTACCACTATATGAACGTATTTAGACTACTCTTTCCGACTGGAAAACTATAGTAAACCAGGGAAGAACAGTCAGCAGTATTTTTGCAATCACATTACCCAAGATTTGTTTAGAACAAGGCTGATCTGTGGGCAAGCTGCAGAAGCCCTAAGCTACGCACAAACTCCAAAATGAAGAGTGAACACACATTTCAAAGCAGTACCTTACTCATTTATCTTTGTTTTGCGTTTCTCTACACCCCATACAGAGTCAAGAAGCTGAGACATTCAGTTCCTCAGAAGCTTTATTTTCATTCAAGCTACAGAAATAAAGTAGTACCTTCCAATTTCCCATTATACTTTCTGCATATTCGTATGGCTCAGGGCGAGATGCACTAGGATAACTACCCTGTACATACGGAGGAAGATAAGGCTCAAAAACTAGCTTTACTTCAGAGAACACCAAACCTTACCTATGAGGTTGGCTCCAATTCCTCAATAACATTGCTTAATAGGCACAACATAAAGAAAAAAAGATTGACCTAAACTACCCCAAAATCCAATAACTCATTACAGAAAGTCATCCAAAGAAACCTTTTTGAAATAACAAAGTTTTCTACTTTGAAAAAAAATAGAAAAAATAGATGAATCATTTTTGCTTTATATATGATATATTCACACACATGCTTTCAAGTATCATTTTCACTATTATCATACTTACATGGCTAGAGATAAAAAAAGTGAAAATCCCATAAGCAGATTATTATGCCAAAGAAGTCACACACAGTCTTTATCTGGGTTTAGCAACACCTGGAATTCTCTGTGGTATCATAGTGACCAAAAAAGCAGTTACTCAGTATAATTTTCCCTTTATTAAACATGTTTTAATAAGGCTTGAAAAGTATCAGGATTTAGAAAAAGGGGAGATGGGAAAAGCACAGGCAGTCATAAACCCCACAAATTCACAGCTAAGCTTGTCACAGGCTCAGTACTAGCAGGGAATAAAAAAAAATCATATCTGAGTTATGTTTGGCTAGCAGGCAAACTGATATCAGACTGACATCAGCTAGGATGTTTTTACATTTAAGGCAACACACAAAATAACAAGTTAATGCTAGGAAGCATAACAACCATCATGTGCTTGGCCACAATTCACATTTAGCTCTGGACATCCAAACCTGCTTTATTTCAAAATAGGAAGGCTAGCAGGGCATCCATAGTCTTTTGGGAAAGTGCCAGGCAGCCACCAGGCAAGAGCAGAAGTGACCATGTTTTTTGTCAGACAGGAAGGAATTTAAGTGCTTATTACAGGCTTTGCTGCAGTGCCAGAGCTGGATGCCTGAACAGAAGTTCTGGTGGAATCCAAAACTTTTAAGAGCTAAAAGGCAGAAAGTCTGTTCAAGCAGCTACAGTGATGAGTGTCCTGCAAAGAGATCAAAATGGAAAGTCTTCAAGATTTAAGAGCTTCTTGGAGATTTGAAATGATAATGGAGAGGTTCAGCCAGGCACATTCAGTAGCCAGGACTGGGACTGGTTCCACACTTCTTGCTAATACACTCTGCACGCCTGCTCTCCAAGTCTAATTTGGATAGACAGGTATGAAATGTCTTAAAGAGAAATAAACTATTTCCTTACTGGTGATGTCATTTTCATTCATCTGTCTCTTGCCTAATATGAAAAGGCACAAATTCTGCATAAAAAATTTATTGTAAGACCTAACTAAAACCTACTCACAAAAAAAATTTGCAGAAACCACTGACTGTTCTTAAGAGGGCAAAGTCCTCTAAAAGTTAAGTGCTAGGCAGTCTGAAAGCTCTCTGGGTTTAACTATGAAGCTCAACTACTTGGTTTCGTACTTCAGTACAGGATGTTCTTAAAATCTAGTTTTAAAACCATCAGGCCCAGACTCAGAAGTAAAGCTTCTGGGAAGCAAGGGAGGTCACGTATATCAAAGGGAAGGTCCACGTCACTTTACTAGGCTGAAATGCAATGCTTTTTTGCTTTTAGTAAGGGTCCCATGGAGTCCAGAATATTTTTTCCAAGCATTTCTGTAGGAAAAGATTCCATTTGGTGGGATAGAAGTTTTGAGCTCAGTCCAAGCTTTGCTAAAAGCTACTATTCCAAGTTCCCAGGATTTGGGTAACATTAAAAAATAAGTTTCCTGAGCTAGAGACAGCTTGAAATGCAAGACAGTGACAGTGCAGCAGAACAAACAGAAAGTGACAATGAAAAGCATTGCACAGCCCAAATATGACAGTACACCCAGAAGCTGTTAATTCACAAATATTCCTCATCTTTTACCCCTTCTTCCCAGGCTACATTTTGGCACATTCTTACACCTCTCTGAACACAGCAAGTTTCTGTTTTCTTTCTGTGCTCTGGTGGTTTTGTACCATATAAAACCACTTTTGAATAGATGCTTCAGACATTTATTCTTTAGTTCTTCTCAGGCATATTAAAGCCACACATCATCAACAGCTACCCATTTAGCTGGAAGATTAATGACACTGAATATTTTTTACCAAAACTAGATAAATTTAAATATTTACCACTTTCTCCTCTTATGAGCCTGTGGCAGTTTTATTAATATGCAGAATGGAGAGCTCTCAGCTCTCTCCCATAGTGTAAGGATACAAACTACACCAGGATAATCAGAACAACATTAGTATGCGGCACAAAGTGATTTGCAAGTTGGAGAAAACTAGGTTCATCGTCACTTACTGCTTCTAGCAATGAGTTAAAGGCATAGGTTATTTAATTTGATAAAGCAAGTACATAATGTAATTTTCACTCAAGTCTTCTAGAAACATAGTCATGGTTATTTGAGCAGTGACAAGCCTCAAATCAACTTACTGGAAGTTTCTGTATTACAGTGCAAGTCAGTTGGCTGCTTACATAGGCTCAGGCTCAAAAACCTGAGACTGTACCAAAAAACCCCAAACTATCAATCACCTTTCTAGATGAACAAAATGCTGCTACCCTGAACAATATTCCAGTCAGTCCTGTAGTGATATTAAACAAAACCAATGCTATGTACTTCTCACAACAACACTCAATTTAAGCGCAACACTCTTTGCAAAAGGGCAGCACTACCTATGTTTCCAAATTATACACATTTTACCAAGGCTTGCCCCAGTGCTCCCAAATAACATACAC
This sequence comes from Phaethon lepturus, assembly GCF_000687285.1. Classification (NCBI taxonomy): domain Eukaryota; kingdom Metazoa; phylum Chordata; class Aves; order Phaethontiformes; family Phaethontidae; genus Phaethon; species Phaethon lepturus. The sequence continues at coordinate 9,029 of NW_010514188.1, forward strand.
ATAGACAATCTAATGTTACCACTCAGGAAACTGATCCACCTTTACCTTCCAATGCATACAAGCATTACTGGTTTATTCAGAAATATCAAAGCCTTTATAAACACTACTCAGCCTAAGGCCAATGATATACAACAGAAATAGTTTAGAGGAATTTAGTTCCAAAAGCTTACTTCAACTGCAAAGATGATTAACGGAAGCAGTAAGCTGGAAAATACGCAGGGGCTGCTATAGTCTACTACGAACAGTCCTATTAAACCCGACTTGCTTTGCACACCTGCAGACTCAGGGCAGGCAGCCAGTTACACCGGAATGCCAGTTACACCGGAATCCGCAGAAACCAGCACGCAAATGGCCTAATAGCTCTCTCCACATCCAACATCTATTCAGGTTAATGACCAATACTGAAGGCATAGTATCATTAGACATCAATGCCTACTCTAAGTGTTTCTATTAAACAGACATAAGGATAATCCTGAAGTTAATGTTAATACCTTTTCGGAACAGCCTGACATGCTATTTACAACACACATTTCTTATAAAATGTGCAAGAGTGTTCAAGTCTATTTTAGCACATAGAAACATTTCAGTGCCTTAGGCAGATTTAAAAGCCTGATTCAACTGAAGCTTCACTGCCACAGTGACTAAACTTGCTTTAAGGAGTTATCACAAAGATCAAACCCCCAATATAAGCATCTGCCTTTAAGTTTAACTGAAGAAAGGCTATATAGCCCCGTCAAGATCTTAAAAGTACGTCATCGCAAAAAAACCAAGAAATTAGCAATAAAGCATTGATTTTGCTGCATGCTCTATTAAAGAGTGGAAAGAAAAAGCCTCTCACATTGGGCTCAAAACAAGATGTTAACTCGATGGCCTTCAAAATTTTCCTCCAATCCTGCAAGTTCAGCAAACTTAGAGCTTCCACAGCAACTTTCAAGCCAATGGAAGTTTTAGTTCACTGTAAAGACATACATAATAGCAGACTACCTAGATCCTTATATACTTTTATTTTGTAGCCATGTCTCTAGTGCGCCTTACTTGTACTTGATACAGGAATTACATACTTAAAGTAGAATCACTCACTTCAGCACTTTTAGTGTAGTTTCTACCCGAAACTAGACCGCTTTCTACATAGCCTCAAATTTCTTGGTTGGCATAAACCAAAGTCAAAAAAGAGAGACAACGCAAACCATGATCAATTAGTCCAACCACTAAGAAAAAACAGTAGCCACATCAATATAATCTCACTTTGATTTAGGGTGCTATCTAATAAATTTATTAAAAGTTTCAACAGACTAGAGCTCCAGACTTTATCTTTCTTGGAAGACACTACAATAGAAGCCACAGAAGAGACTGCCTTGTCACAAGAAGTACAAATACTCACTGTATAGATGGAGAAATAAAAGGACAAATCTAGTTGTCTAAAAGACAATTCACTGTACACATTTTATTTACAGTTTTGTACACTGTCTTAATATGAGTGGGACCGCTTTTCTACTTGAGCCATTTTAACCAAAGCAAAATAACCTAAGTAATACAAAGTGTTAAAATACAGCATAAGATACAAAACCAGACATACTATTTCTAGTAAGGAATGTAAATTATGGTGTTACATTAAAAAAATCCACAATTATGTTTAGGAAATCACACAAACAGATCACTGATTTGACTGAAATGCATAAATTTGTAGCAAAGCTTTGATGTTACAAAAAACCAAAAAATTACCAAAGAATGCACAAAATTAATGTTTATTCCACCTTTGTCATATTCCCAGATTCTTCACCAAATGTTACATGAGCAAAAACAACTGAAATCAAAATATCACTAATGTTATCCAATAGGGAAAACAAATAAATTAATCTAGCAGCCATCAGCATAGGTTACAGCAAAGATGATGCTGTATAAAAAAATTGCTAGAAAACTGTATGCACCATACTCTTTTTTTCCCAAACCGGCAAAATGTTACTGCATACAATGCAAATGTAAAAGAGAGTAATTTCCTGCAGGTACAGAAATGCAACTTCTTTTCTGAATACTGTGGATAAACAAATGTGGGGTTTTTGTAATAGTAATGTTTCTACCAAGCTATTACAGAGTGGGCCAGGAAAACATTTATGGATTCGGGGGGCGAAGTGTACTAAAATTCTGATTGGTAATGGTTACTTCAGCCAAAATAGAAAAAAAATGAACACAGAAGTACAAGACAAAGGCGAATGAGACTTCTCACAAATCTTAGCAACACTTAGATGGAAATCAAATTTAAATGTAGTCCACTCTGCTTCTGAAGAGGCTTTGGTTCAGCTCCCAAATCTCGATTGCTTGACGCAGTCTCCTATGAAAGAATACTCAGAAGGTGTCTTCTTAAACAACAAACCTATTTTTAGTGGTGGAGCCGCTCTTAGTAGCTGTGTCTGCATGGGACTGATAACCAATCACTATCTTTGGAGGAAGTCCTAATCTTTCTTTGTATACTCTCCTGGAGAAAAGAAATAGAACAACAGTTTAAGGTCCACAATTCTAGAACTACTGAGCTGATAAAGTCACCTGAACCAAACAGAACAGCAGTTCCCTGGAACAGTCAGGTTTTATCACCACACACGTCTCAGTCGCACAGACTTGCTTGTCTTTAACTATTAACAGGAAGCAGGTCCCCATCCTCCCAGTTCATTATGATACTGGTCACAGACAGCTACTCAACAGAAGCTTTAAGAAAATCAGCTTGGATTTTATGACTTAAGAGAAAGCAGCAGCAGCAGCAGCCCCCTCACACACCCACACAGTGTTCCTTAGCATAGAGTATGAGTGAGATGCAAGCCACTAATGGCACTAGGCTGCAAGCTCTGACTAAACCATAGAAAAAGCCTGTTCATCTATATAGTTTTGTTAACAACTTGCAAAGTTGTTGTTTTTTAACTCACCCTAATAATAACGGAGCAGTTTCCAGGACCATAACTTAACCCAATTTTAACCATTACATAAAAGCTTGCTATATTGTTTTTGGAATTATAGCAACTTGACAGCAGGCAATCAACATAACTTACCTTAGCCACCATGTCAGTCAGTTTGCAAAAATCTTAACTTTTCTTACAGTTTATTAGTTCTCTAATGGAGTTATCTTAGCTCCTTACTTAATGGCTAATACCATTCTAAAAAAAAATGCACTCCTATGCCTACTAGGTTTGATGTAAAGTTATTCTCTACTAGCAAAAGATGAGCACCACAGTTCTGTGTGTCTTTTGTTAAACACTTACTTTTCAAGTCTGAACATGATTGTATAATACAATTGTTAGTACAAGGCAGACCCCAACCATATTCATAAAGGTCCCAATGAGGAATGTGTCAAAGAGAGCCACCCAGTAAGTGAAAACTGTTAGCAAGCCACTATGCCTGACAGTTAAAGTTTTGTCTAAAACAGATGTGCTAAGCCAGGAGGACAAATATTTTCATTGGTTTACATAGGTTAAGCAGCCTACAATGACTGAATTTAACAGCACATAATTTTGAAGCATCAATACTACAGCATAAGGAATCCACTAACTTTAGCAATATTTGCTAAATAGCAGAGCACAACATGCATTTTCCATAGTAGAGACACCTGATAATCTGAGATGGCTACTGTTGCTTACCAGAATGAAGACTACAACATGCTATTACAAATCAAACAAATTAATGCTGAGTTTTGTGAATTGTTTGATTTGTACTTAAACAGCAACAAAACTGTAGGAAGTTTTGTAGAGTTTCATGACATCATTGTCCAGCTTCTTTCAAATCTAAGGACATCCTTGTGAGCTTAAGATTTACAGTACCTTTCTTCTCTTATTTGTAAGCACCTCTTTCCTGAGAAAAATCTTACCAACACTCTACTGTTACTGGCTACCCACCTTTACAAACTGTCATGCTGCACCAGAATCTACACTATTGACAGGTATTAATTACAATGCCTCATCATGAAATGAAAAACTTTTGCGCCAAGATTTGTGTTCAAGTCTTCATTATTTCTAAACTACAGTGAAGGCAGTGCAGCAGTACAAAGAAGTTACTAACATAAGGCCCACAGAAGCTACACAGTAACACAAATAATTTGGTGCTGAGTTACTTGAACTTGGGATACAGCTCTGCACAGGCTGCATTTGCCTGAAGTGCATTCTCTATCAAGTCAGCTGTCTTTAAATGCATTGTTACACTTCATATATTCAAGACATCAATAGCATTACTTACCCTATATGTGTAACAGCATCCCTGTTTTCACATTCAGTTGTCCATATTGCTATTTTATCACCCTTAGTTCTAACATTAACAACAGCACCACATACATCATCACTGTAGTCATCAAACGACTCCCCAATAAGGCACAGCAGCTACAAAACAAAGATTAACCATTAAAAGCGGCAGTTCAAAGTCAGAATCCTGCTCCATTGGCAAACACTCAGTGTACACCAGGGACTTTGAAGAATACTATGTTTTACTGCTTATAGCCACCTGCCATACAGCAATCATTTTCTGTTTATTGCAGTATCTTCTTGAAGTTCCAAATGTTACAAGTGAATGCAAACTCAGTTGTAGCAGGGTATCTTCATCCTATTTTGAGTTTCCTATCTCTCAAGTTCTGACACAGTTGATCACTTATGTAGTGTTGCCTCTCATCCCATCCTCCCAATCCAAAACCAGGTAAGAATTAAAGGAATTTATTCTTTTTTCTAAAGTACATTTAACACAGGTAGACAAATCCAAAATTTCAAGTGTTGACACTCATTACCCAGGAAGAACCTGTGAAGAACTATTTGGGCAACATGTCAGCTACGTAAGGTCCAACTTCAGTTCTGATACCAATTCAGAGGCAAATCAGACTGCAGCTTAGATGAAAAGTGCAACCTAATGAAGCGTTGCTTCCTATCAACACTCAGGCAGCTTCAAAGTTGCCACAGCTTCTAAAAGTGGGAAGCAGTCATCCGGAACAGTGCAAGCACAACAATACAAACATACAAGTGATGCAAGATTCTCCCCCACAGATTTCTCATGGTGAAGTTTGGAATTGGCAAAGGTGGTATACTTCAGGAACATCAGACCGAGTTAGGTCACATCCCTGTATAATATGCTAACTGTGAAAGTGATATTTAAAATCTTCAACTTGCAACTTGTAAAACATGCAATTTTCAGATTTTCAAAACTGATATATTTCTTGTGGTTAAGACAGACTCATCTAGTCCATGCTGAATTAAAAGTCCTTCTGCACACTGAAGTATTAGTCTTGAAATGGGCACTAGTTTACTTCACTTGCAAAGTACAGTTAACATAATGGCAGTGTATTTATTTTCCGGAATCACTTATAACATTTGGAAATTCAACACACTTGTAACTTTTTGAACAAAGCAGGTCTTTCAGTACCTATGAGAGTTGCAAGGGCTGACTTCATCAAGAAATACAAAAAGGACAAAGTGTGCTACTGAATAAATCAGGTATAACTACACACACTTTAAATGTTACATCCAATTGCAGGATGTACACATTCAGTAAGTAATGAAAGCTGTAAACTTTTAAGTTTAAATCACACACAAACATCCAAAATATCGATCAACAGCCTTAGTACACATACATGCAAAGACAACTACCATGCTCAATAAACACTTAAGTATATTCTTCATGAATGCTGCACAACAGGGGGAAAAAAGTCTTCTCAAATGAAGTTTAGTTTACAGTTAAAGAATGGTAAAGATCATTAGGTTATAACAAAAATTTGTTCCAAAGGGAAGCGATAAAGGAAGAGGTTTTGATTTTTATTGGAGAAAGTTGGTCACAAATAATTACTGGAATTAGAAGTGACAAGGTTGTTTTAGAGTACATATACCAGTCACCTGGGTATTTGGGCTCTGTGCCATTGCTTGCTGCTAAACAAAGAGCAGAGCCCTCTAGCCTTAAGTCTACATAGACTATCTACATGTTTCCAATCCATATGTAATGGTTATTAAGAGTCAGGAGGACTTATATGAGCATTTAGGGAGAGAGGCCAAGAACACACAGCAAGACATTTATTTACTCATGTGCAGTCATATTGCCTAGTAGTGTAATGCTCATTATCCTTTCTTCAAATCACTACTACAGTGACTAGAAAGATCTTAATAGCTCTGGTATTTTGGACACCTCTGCTTTGATCCTAAAGGCCACTTCTCCCTCTCAAAGGGGTGCAATATTTCTTGCCTCTCACACAAGCAGGGAAAAAAGATCAGAGATTTGAAAAATTGCTTTGCATTGTACTGCCTGCAATCCACGCCCCTAAAACCCAGATCACACCAGACTCTTCCAGGCTATTCTGAGTCAGTTCCTAGACAGTACAGTTGTATCCTTTTCTACAACACATTTACTGCAACCCACATAATCTCTAGAAGTGTATTTATAAATCAAAAAAATCTATTCCAAGAAGATAACAGCAATGGAAAAAAGTATTTTTATAGTGCATAGGAAGATTGTGCTATTACTTGCCTATCCTAGTGTCAAGTACAGAAAGAACAAAAATAAATATGAAACTCCCTTCTTTCAGCAAGACCAAAACCTGACAGCCATTCACTTGTGACAATTTGTTTTACAAATACTCTTACATTTTAAGCAGCTTGGGAGCTGCTGTGACATTTGAGAGTCACACACAAGACGAAGTATTATTTTCCAAGTAGCTTGACAGCTATTCTGTACATTCCACAGGAAGCCGTTAATCGGTCCTGTAGAATCATGTCTATTGCTGCCCATTGTAAGAAAGTATTCAATAGAATACAACAACACTGAGAATCACTATTGAAAATTATGTTCCAAATACAGCCTGTCAATAAAAACTTACAGGATACTGTGCTGCCAGGAAGTTAGAAGTCTAATGTGGCACAGGGAAAGAACAAAGCAGTTAAAAGTATTAAACACAAATGCAAGATTCTTCAGTTGCAACTTCTAAGGCCATAGAGCTTACTGTCTCTAGCCAGAAGCGATCTAGGTCACTTCGTCTCTGCTGTTTGTTTAGTGTAATTAGCCATCGTCCTCCTCGCTTGTTTTTTTCATCTTCCCACATGGGTTCAATCCCATCCTGCAAAGAACAGCCAGAAATTAAAACAGAATTGATCTGTATTTTTCCTAAAGAATAACCAAAAGGCCAGTGACAACTGAAAGAGCAACTTGAGAAAAAAGAGTATAGTTTAAGATACATACCTGTCCAGAAATACTGTCTCGTACCGATACCAAAGTTCCAAACCAGCTTAAAAAGTGAACTTTCTCTAACAAATTTTTATTTCTACAGAAGAATCACAGCCCTGGCAAAAGACTTGGCTACACAACACTACATAAAAAAAAACCCCTGTGGAAACAGGCAAAGTCAGACATCCACTTTGCCCCATATGAAACCAGATAAAATTAGCAGCTACATTCTGGAGTCCTTATTTTAAGTCTTGGTCTCACTGCAACACTGGTCAAGTGCTTTGCTTATGCATAAAGATTACTTCACTGAAGCAGACACTGTTGGCAGTCTCTCTCAATGCCTTCCTGCACACACAAGGTGAGAATAAGAGGGTTTTCATTGCCGGGGCCACAAAAATCAACACACTATTTTGAAGCAAGTTGCATTCTGATCCATGCTTTACCAATGGTCCTGCACTGAATTAAATGACTCTCGATGCACTGATCCAGCAAAGCAGCCAGCTGCCACTCCCATAACCACAAGCTACACTGCACTCCAGGAAAGTCAGTCATTAAAAAAGCAGGTAACTGTCTAGACAGAGAAATTTGGTTAAGAAACATCTATTAAGAGAGCCAAACGACAGAGCTTTGGCTGAAAACTAAGTGTTCAGCATGCAGGATGGAGTGGTGTCAGCTCACTTAAATTTAACACTGGCAGCTGCAGGGCTCAAACTACCACCACCTTTAAGAGGAACTCTTACGAGGTCACGATTGAAGGACAACAGCAAGAGACTGCTCAGAGGCCTGCAACAGTTGCCAATTCTGTACCTGTTCCATGCAGTGAAATAATTATTGCTGACTGATGATATGCAAACAGAGAATAGATACACATACTTAAAACACAAATTTAGGATTCATGCAAAAAATACAAGCATAATCTATTGATAGCCTACCCTCTGAAGGGCCTACAGCTTCTTAAAATTTAGTAGTAAGGTTTCTCAGTCACCAAAAACAGTTACCTTCAAAACCCAAGCATCACCACCTCTTCCCCACCTAAAGCTGCTGAGATTTACAAACCTCAGTTACAAACTACGTACAGAGCCTACTGAGGTGTCCCAGCAAGTAGGTATGTTTCCTATGCAAAGGAGGAACCAGGCACCAGTACTTAGGCCATTATTTAGGTATTTGAATCCAGAAAGGAAGCAGTTAGAAGCACTTTGGAGAGGTCAGGATTTAATTTAGAGCTCCAGTTCAGATCCTAACTCCAGCAGAGACAAGATTTCACGTACACTTTCTCATCAGCGTTTCCTACTCACTAGTCTGAACACTTCTTCAGCATGCTTTAAGTGTCAGTGTTGGGTACAATTTTCTATTTCATGCATCAGTAACATGGCATGTAACTGGTGGTGTAAAAATTAATTATAGGAGCATTGCGCATCGGCCTAGTAGTGCTCATAAAAAATACTGGAGAAGTTGCAGCCTCACACAGAACTCGGACATTTTAACACATTTCATGTCACACCAAATGACAGAGCTGGAACACTTTTCATATTATAAAAATTACTGAGACTTAATTATTTGCACAAGCATCTCGAACACAGAATGAAGACAAAAAGAGCAACAGAGTAAAATGGACTGTCTTTGAAGTGTGTCGAAGAAAGTACTTACATTTTCAGAACTAGTGACAGCCTGATTTTCAGAGGGCATGTGGTTGGGACTTCCTAAGAAAATTAACACCTTCAGGACATTCCCAACCATGTTCCTAAATATCTGAAGTACGATATTTGGACAGTGTCTTGCTTAGCCAAGAAAGCATTGATCAACATCCATAACTGAAGAAAAAAAGGTTAGCAAGCATACCTTAAAGAGCGAGTAGTCACAACCAGGCATTAAATTACTAGAGAGCTGGATATGGTTGTATAAACTATTGGAGGGAAAAAAGCACGATTAAAAACTAAGCATTATTTTAAGGTACAAAATTCTTAAAGAATTTAAGACATATGACCAAATAAAATACAAAAAATTGAAAAACACTTAAGTTATTTCAGAAGCAACCCTATGTCCTAAGTATTTTTCAGCAGTATGAAAACATTAGCTTTAAGATGTTCTGGGCTTAAAGAAGCGTAATGGAAACTGGTTTATGAACACTTGCTGGATTCCTATGCAACAATACCAATGCTTCTTTTATACTAGTCCGAACAAAGTTATTAGGAACATAACTCACCAAACTTTCATGTCAACCAGTTCTGTATGCATGTGTATTCTGTACATATACATAAATGAAATAAGGGTAATTGTTTATATTTCTAAGGCTACTCTCTCTGCAGAGAATGGTTTTAGGAGAAATATTCAACCTTGTTGTTTAATACAATACTCTAGCAATAAAGGCTGTAGGCCTGATAATTCAAATTGAAATAAGGACTCAAAAGGCAAGAACAGATGACTGAAACAACAAAATCTAAAATATATACTCCAAATTAAATTTACAACTTTGCAATTCAGAGAAAAAAAAAACAAAACCAAAAGAGTACATACTGTCACCTCCTCTAGCAAGAAGATAGATGCTTTTTTTTTCCCCTTGAACTTTTAAGGTCAGACTTCAGAAAAAGGACTGTACATATCACAGCAACCTGTAGTCCAAGACCAGGTATGGTCCAGCACCAAAAAGGTAACTAATTACTGCTATGTTCTAACAGTTAGATTTCAGGCATAGTAATTTATAAAGCCAGTTACAGATTTACCAGCTTCCCTCCTTTAAGTTTACCTTAACCTTAGTATTTTCTCCCCAGAACAATACACCTATTTCCCACTCCGACCAAAATGGCCTACCTTCAAAGGCTTTGTTCTTGCTGTTTGAGCCTAACTGCTTTCGTAGACCTTCAATTTAGAATGAAGGTAGTGTCTTCTGTAACCTCTAATGAACTTCTTTCAAGGATGCCATTAATCTGCATCAATCTCCCAAGTACTATACTCCAGATTCAGGCACTCTTGAACATCTGAAGTGAGCCAGATGTCTGATAATTTAATCAACTAGCAAAATTTGAGGCCCAGGAAGTGACAATCAGTTGGCTACAGGAATTTACAAATTCATGTTATTATGAGATAGCTATGGCACAAATACAATTTTCTACATGTATGTCATGTACATATGAATGTAAGTAGTGTTGCAGTGTTAACAGAAAGACAATGTGCATTTAAAGTATGAAAAACTTCTCCAATCACATTTAGTCGAAAGGTTACGTTCTACCACATTCTGAAGAATGGGGTAGACCTTACCTTCAATTTTGCAAACATTTCAGATACATACATCCAAAAAGGAGCCACTAATGAAGTCCTTTATGGTTTTTTGGACTTCGGTTTAAGCTTTGCCAACAAATGCCAGGATTATTATGCAGATTGAAAAATCTTTACTTACGCCCAAAAATCTTCAACAGTATCAAACTTTGAGATAAGACGAAGATTTGCTTGCCAAGTTTTGCTCTTGTCATTTTTAAAAAACCAGAGTGCCCATCTAAAGGAAAACAAAATAAAACAATAGCATCTAGAAATTGAAGTATACTAAAAATAGAATTATTTGTATTGTTATATCCAAACTAACTGTAAATCTTAAGATATTATCAGCATGGAAGTTAGTTTTCATCAATAAGCTACACGAGAAACTCAGTTCTCAAATCCAACTCTTTGCAGATCAACAGTATTTGCGTTCCCATTACAAGAATCATGGCGAACTTGATCAATCCGTTTAGGCAAATATTTTAAGTAGCTTTGGAATATTTCTAAGACTCTCAACCTCTAAACCTCAGATGTTTCTCCTTGCTGCTACTGCTAAACTACAATCCCCTACTGCAAATAACTGATTATGGTCCAAAACACCACCAACTATTCAAACTAGGAATAGTTTGCACAGTTGCCTTTCCAATAATCTCTTTGTAAAGGTTACAAAAGCTCACTCCAAAACTATACAGGACGTGAAAGTTTCCCAAGCACTCATACTAGGAGAGCATAAATTTTTAAAAGGGAAGCTGCATTAAGCTTAATGGCAATAGTCTTAAAAAAAAAAACCCACCAACTTTAATGGTTTCAAGTTTTTAACTCTGCATCTATGAAGACAAGACTAAATGAAAAATTTTCCATCCAATTTTCTTCACCATTAACTCCAGAGTACTAATCTCAACACATACTATAAATTAAAACTTTTCACACAAAGATGCTCTTTCTGGATCTAAAAAGGATGATTTAAAATGCTAGAACAGGATACCTGATGAGGCATTTGACAAAACAGGATTATTTTTCATCCTGATAGTTGCAGTAGTGTTGAAATCACTCAGGTTAGTACTGGAGTAGATTTATCTTCTCACAGTAGAGTACTTTAAGGTGTCAATCTATTGTTTTAAGACCTTTTTCCTGACATTTCAAACCTTGTTTTAAAACTTTACTATTTGCCAGTAATAGCTCCACTACCACTTGTAAAGGACTGTCAGGACCAATTCAATCAAAGTGTTCAGAAGAAAAAAACGGAAGGATGAAAGTTGAAAAACAAGGGAAAATGGGATGCACACAGCACAGCACTACAGTGCAGTGGTTCTCCACACTTGCTCAAAACTTAGAAAAAGGGTAAGATGTCACTTGGTAAAAGGTTCACTTTGGGGCAGCACCTACCTACCAACATTAAGTACTGAGCGCTCCACATCAGCTCTTCAGCTTACTTGGAGAAAATTACTTCCTAACTGCTCTTTTTGAAGTACGTGTATGCTGCTGGAGTAACTTTTGTGCACATTTAAAGGAATTCAACCTGTAAGCTTGTATCTTTACTGCAGAAAGGTAGTTCAAGTCAAGATTTTCAAGTACAAAGCTTCTTGGTAAAGTCCTCACTGTCTCTACAGCTCAGGAAAAAGCTGAGTAGAAACTTTTAAGGATTTTAAGACATACCTGTTTTTGCACACTGAACACAAAATTCAGTAAGAGGGCTTTGATTTTTTAATAACTTTCAACTATACTTCTAAGTACTGCTCCATGTTTTTCATGTGAAACAAGAAAAATCTAAGTGCCTGACAGTTTTTTCTCTTGGTGACACATTGGTACAAATGTATGCATTTGCACTTTGCAGGGTTTCTCCTGCTGTGCTTCTTACAGATAATGAAACAATACTACTGTAGACACCAACCACTCATATGGTCAAGTTTAACATGTTCTTTGGCTGATAAACAGCGATTCTACTACTTTCAGATCCAAATAGGCAAAAAAAAGGTTAAGATATGAAGGAGTAAGACTCTGATAAGAAATAAGAATAAGAAAGTCTTTACCACTGGCACCTTAACTGCCCACAATACAAGGCAGAATGGAAGGTTTTCCAGTTGTGCTTGGCAGCAACTTCATCTCAGTGTCAGTCTCTTAAACACCACACAAAAGTAACAAAAGCTCTGCTTGTCTCCAGCTAAAAGCAAAGCCATGCTCTTTCCAATTACCTGGCTGCATTATGAAAATTTGCAAAGATTTTCAGCTTCTGTAACAACACTACATGAAAAGGCTCTAAATTACAACAGGATCGGATTCTATTTCCTCTGCAACCTCACTGCAAAAAAATCTTCAAAAAAAATTGAGAAGTCTCACAATGCTGCTAGAAAACATAAGGTAAACAAAAGAGCTGTAAAGCCACAGTCATCCTTCTGTCTTTGGCAAAATTACAATCATGCTTCTGTACTATTTACCTGTTTTGTAGTGGATGCTTAATATACTGTTCAGGGCTGGCAACCTCCTGACTAGGTGCTGGATCAGTTTTCTCCTCTTCTGAAGGCTGAGGGTTGGGAGTGGTTTCCTGTTTGGAGAAAGGAGTTATTAATACATTCCTTCTCAATTTTTATTGAGGTAATTTAGTTCTTTGAAGTAACTTTAAGAAGGTTGAAGCTAAGAGTTCCTCTAATTCACCTTGGATTAGGGGCCCAAATCACATTGTGGAAGCACAATCTGCATTCCCTTTATTCTTCAACATCTGAACAGGTCCTACAATAAATACTAACTGCAGGAATTCACATTCTGCTGTTCAGTGATTTGCTTCCTGTATCATTTGTTACCAGAATGGTTTACTTGACACATTTGTCTTATTTAGAAAAAGTTCTGAGAGTTATTGCAGAAATATACGGTATACTATGTTATCTAGAATATGCACATCCAAAAATTGATTTCCAGAATAATAATTTCGGAAGGAATTTTTTAGCAGTTTCTGACAAAGCATCATTGGAAACTGATGTACAGGCCCTGTTTATTTAGAAAAAAAAAACTGTTACTACAAGTAGGATACATGCCTACAGTTCTCAGGTCTGAAATCAGCTATTACAAGCACCTAGAAACCAAACCAGTAAGTAGTTTTCTTTTTGTTTGCAACATCACTGCTAACAAAGCTTCAGGCACCAAACAGCAGAATTTAAACACCCATCAGTTCCCAAATTTCAAATTGAAATAAATGTAATTACACATGTTTACCACAGATTAGACTGGTTCCAAATATTATTTTTTCAAATCTCTAGAGACAGTGCTAGAGATGTCAAATATACTTTAACATGAATGAGTGAAATAATACATGCCCTTGGCATGCAACCCCCCTCAAGCTTGTCATTCAGTTCGAGAAGTCACTGTGTCAGGTTTGAAATTCTAATGCCATTCCTTCAAAACAGGGAACACAAAGCTTTATTGTGAGGCCAACTGTCCCTGCCAGTTACCACCATCCCTCCCTAATCTGTGATCTGTGCTAGAATATTAGAGAGACAAGAAATGAGAGCTAGAGCTCATTCTCTACAGCTAGCACAAAAATGCCTCTACAGCTGACCCTGTGAAAGAAAAAAAAGCACTTCAGTAATATAAACAAATACAAACTACAGCAGACCCAAAGACTAGCCATTCCTAAATGCAGCAATACAAAAGTAGGACTTAAAAATTAATTTAAACTTAAGGGAACAAAGCAATGTAGGGGTAGATTAAGTAATGGTTAAGTCATCTAATTAATGGAACAGTTTACTCCAGACTTCCATGTTACTCAGTTTATCATCACTAAAGCTGCTGAAAAGTGGAATGGATTTGAAGTGATAACATAAACACTGTTTAACCTTCAGTCCCCAGCTGTCAAACTCTTCCAGTAACACCTAAAGATCTGTCTTAATAGGGATTTTCTTTTCATATATTTACCATTATTAAGCATGATAGTTTTACTTCAGAGAAGTTAATTATTTTCAAGCATAAATGTGTAAGTGTGCTTTAGTTTAACAGCCCACCTAAAAAAAAAATCTCAGTTCAAAAGCTAATTTACATCATATTTAAGAATGCTTTCATATGCTCCCATGTTCACAGTGAAAAGACTGAAATGCAGAGGTCTTATCAGGGGCAGTGACAACTAGGACAGTGCTTTGATTTACACAGCACAAGGGGCAGGTAGCACAATTTCCTGCCTCTGAATAAAACTAAATGCTTTCCGAAGATTCCCCACTGGGGAACATTACCGACAAAACCCACAGAAGTGGTGTTGAACAATCTGTCAAACCTCCTTCAGTGTAATACTATGAAAAGCTAAACGGATCTTCAAAAAGCTTAGCAAGTGCTTCAAATTCTAACTAGAATAAAATTCCTAGTGTTAGCCTCATTTATTTTTATGTTGATGAGATCCAATAGACACCTTTCCCTTTAGTCACATATAACAACCCTACAGAACAAATTAAGATGGTCAATGCACGAAGGCTGTAAAATACACCAAAGAAGCATTTAAATATTTCCTCCTCCAAGTTACTGTTTGTATTATACTACAAAAAAGCCAAGTACAGACAACTACAATTTAAGTGCTGCCCCTTCAGGGGCTTCTAACTAGAAGAGTTAGAAATATTACATGTGCAAATACAATGAGCATACAAGAAAAATCTTGTTGATATTTTGGAAGTAAACTAAGCACTAGGTTTTGTGATAAAGCTTGCTTTCAGTCACAGCACTCTGAAAGTTGTGACATCTAATATTCACAACTGATTTACAAATACTATTACACTAAACATTTTTACATGAAATAGACTCACTCTTGACAAATGCAGAGTACCTTCCAAAAATAATTTCAGCTGAGAATTTCATTTGTGTTTGCTCAGCAAATAGCTTTCAATATACAAAGAGCTAATTCAACATTCTCCCTGGTCAGTCTTCCAGAAGTACCGTAACTACATAAACTGGAAGAATCAATACAAAACTACTAAGAACAAGCAGGGCTATGCCATTTCATAACTTCTAATACAAAACAATGTCAGAAAGGATTAAGGTAGCACCTCCAGACAATTAAAAAAAAACACAACGAGCCTCAATAACTGCCCAGTATACCAATGGTCACCCTTCACAGCTACATGAAAATGGATTTCTGGACAAATGGAAGACATCTGACTCAGCACAGACATTTAGTCACCACAATAACAAGTCCCTTAAAATATTTTTGAAAGCTACGTAGCATTAATGAAACTCAAACTAACCACTATTTCAAGCTCCTGTCCAACACAGTAATGACACCTTACCTCCAAGGCCCAGCTAACTATGATCGTGACCCAAGATTATGCCACTCTCCTCAAAAACTAGCCCAGCCAGAAGAGATTTTTTTTTTTTTCTTTCAGCATCAGGCTGCCCATCAAGCTGTACACACCAGAATAAACCTGGAAAAAGGTGTAAAGTTGGAAGCAGAGCTTTCTACCACAAAACAGTTGTTTGGCTGGTCTCAGACAGAAGCCTAAAGCAGCTTGTTTTCACTACCTTTTATTTCCCACTGCCATCAAGAACAACAGAAAAAGGACTGTTTTCATTTTTGGCTGATTAATCACATCAGCTCAAATTTCCTTTCATCCTACCTTTATCTCACTGTTCTGGCCACCAAGCTAAAGTATTTGTATAGCAAAGCACTTTTCATTATTAGTCAAATACAAAGTATGCAAGTTCATTAATTGGCATTCAAAGTCTATTTCTTGTATCCACCCTCTTTCCAGCAACTGAAATTCTACCCCAAACCACAAGCATGCAGGTTTTAAATTCATATTGTATTTATAGAACCTTTTAAGTGGTATTGTATACGTTTTACCAATTCACACCTTGAAATCTTGCAATTGCTACACTATTAACTTAAAGCCAGACTATCTCCACAAGCAGTTTCTGGACTACTAAATTTTAAATCCTTCACAATACTGTACTATTGCTCATAACTACTGCATTCTTTAACTTAAAATTGACTTTGAGTCTACTATTAAAATAAGCCACCACTAGGTTTGCTGCTTCTAAAATAGACGTAATAAAATAAGGTAGTATTACCAGATAAACTAGAAAGCTTCATATGGCCAATCCTACTCCTCATACACAAGACAGCATGTAATTAAAAGTGACATTTATTCACTACCCACATGTTTTTTTGATGTAGGAATCAGCTTGCAGGAGTCCACGAAACATTTGCCTACTCAGCTTTTAATGACTGTGCATACCCGCACGTTACTTGGATTCTGACACTTGCAGATTTAATTGGTGTTATTTATTCTTTCTCCACAGCACATAATGACCAACATATCAAAGGAAGGTGTTCATGTCACAGGACAGGAAACAAATAGCACTTACAGTAAAAACTGCTTAATCAGGTTTTTCTGTTGAAGAGAACAACTAGCTTGACTAGGTTTCACCAAGTGTTTCCAGGTGCTGCCCAGATCACATTCATGTCATGTAATTGTCTACAGAAGTTTTTTAGGAAGTCCAGTTGAGAGAGCACACTATTTGTGTCCCAAAAGGACATAACCCAGCACTATTATGCGTTCATGGTGGAAGAGGCTTCCAACGTTTTCTTGCATTAAGCCAAAGTAAGTTACATTTGAGAGTTTCCACCTTCTTGTTTAGGTTTTCTAACAGAATGAGAAAACTGCACATCCCAGTTATCAGATGTCTAGAGGAAAAAGCATGTCAACTATCTGGTGGCCCTTATGCTTCTTGCAGAGAACTGCTACTACACTACAGTTAGGATAGCAATTCACAAGGCACAAATCAAGAGCTATTTATTTCAAAGTATTCTGGACGAAAAAAGGATTTAAGTCCACCAACAAGCAAGTATTATGTGCTGTAAGAAAACAAACCAAATAATGATCTGATGTGCAACTCTGAGAAATTAATATACAGAGGTAAAAAAAATCATACATAGTCTGTGTAATACCAACTGGAAGGGAGGTACCAATAGCCACCTGTTACCAATTAAACAGTGTTAAATAGCTTTCCAGATACCAGGACAGAGAAAAGTTTTCTAGGCATAACATAACAAGGCCTAATATGGAACAACTATCCTAACTGCATATGTTATTACTTAGACCACCACAGATTTTTAGAAAGGCATTCAGTTAGAACACAGACATGGGACATGATTTTAACTGAGTGACATCCCACCATACTAGAAGTGCAACACACATGGGAGGACAGGAACAAGGCTGAAGTAGGAGAGTCACATGCTTCCGCCACAGTCAAAGGGGCATGCTGGTTTGTTTTTTTAGGAAATCATATCACATTTTAAAAGATGCAAAGAATATTCACAGCCCTTTGACTTCTGAAAAATGAGTTACATACGCTTGAAAGTACCCATCAGATTTTCAACATTTAATTCAGAACTTTATGACTAGAATCAGCAAACAAGTTACAGGGTATATCAAAATACTTCAGTATCTTTGTGTTTTTTCTAGCTGCCCAAGCAGGCTGCCCTTGTGCTACCACTTCTTAACCCAGTTTGCAGTCTGCTGTTGCCTTTGCTACTGGAACATGAAATCTACTCATGGGCTAAGCTGACTTTCCACATCCATTTGACTCACAGAGGTCTATGGGGCCAGATAGGATCCACCCAAGGGTACTGAGGTAGCTGGCAGAAATGCTCACCAGGCCACTTTCTATCATTTATCCAGCAGTCATGGCTAACCAGGGAAGTCCCGGTTGACTGAAGTTAGCAAATGTGACACTCATCTACAAGAAGGGCCAGAAGGAGGATCCGGGGAACTACAGGCCTGGCAATGTGACCTTGGTGCCAGGGAAGGTTATGGAGCAGATTATCTTGAGTGCCATCATGCAGCATGTACAGGACAACCAGGTGATCAGGTCTAGACACCATGGGTTTATGAAAGGCAGGTCCTGCCTGACCAACCTGATCTCCCTCTATGACAAGGTGACCCGCTTAGTGGATGAGGGAAAGGCTGTGGATGTTGTCTACCTGGACTTCAGTAAAGCCTTTGAAACAGTTTCCCACAGCATTCTCCTGGAGAAACTGGCTGCTCATGGCTTGGACGAGTAACCTCTCTGCTGGGTAAAAAAATGGATGGATGGCCAGGCCCAAACAATTCTGCTGAATGGAGTTAAACCCGCTTGGCAGCTGGACACAAGTGGTGGTTCCCCAGGACTCAGTATTGGGGCCAGTTCTGTTTAATATCTTTATCAATGATCTGGACAAAGAGCCCAAACAATTCTACTGAATGGAGTTAAATCCGCTTGGCAGCTGGACACAAGTGGTGGTTCCCCAGGACTCAGTATTGGGGCCAGTTCTGTTTAATATCTTTATCAATGATCTGGACAAGGGGATCGAGTGGTCCCTCAGGAAGTTTGCAGACGACACAAAGTTGGGTGGGAATATTGATCTGCTGGAGGGCAGGGAGGGTCTACAGAGGCATCTGGACAGGCTGGATCAATGGGCTGAGGTCAACTGTATGATATTCAACAAGGCCAAGTGTCGGGTCTTGCACTTCGGCCACAACCACCCCATGCAACACTACAGGCTTGGGGAAGAGTGGCTGGAAAGCTGCCCAGTGGAAAAGGACCCAGGGGTGTTGGTCAACAGTCAACTGAATATGAGCCAGCAGTGTGCCCAGGTGGCCAAGAAAACCAGTAGCATCCTGGCTTCTACCAGAAACAGTGTTGCCAGCAGAAGTAGGGAAGTGATTGTGCCCCTGTATTCAGCACTGGTGAGGTCGCACTTCGAATACCATGACCATGTTCAGTTTTGGGCCCCTCACTACAAGACCTTGAGGTGCTGGAACGTGTCCAAGGAAGGGCAATGAAGCTGGCAAAGGCTCTAGAGCACAAGTCCTGTAAGGAGCGGCTGAGGGAACCGGGGTTGTTTAGCTTGGAGACTGAGGGGAGGCCTTATCACTCTCTAAACGACCTGGAAGGAGGTTGTAGCAAGGTGGGTATAGGTCTTCTTGCAAGGAAGAAGCAATGGGACAAGAGGAAACAGCCTCAAGTTGCACCAAGGGAGGTTTAGATTGGATGTTAGGAAAAATTTCTTCACGGAAAGGGTCATCAGGCACTGGAAGAGGCTGCCCAGGGAAGTGGTTGAGTCACCATCCCCAGAGGTATTTGAGAGACATGTAGATATGGTGCTTAGGGACCTGGTTTAGTGGTGGGCTTTGCAGTGCTAGGTTAAGGGTTGGACTTGACCTTAGAAGTCTTTTGCAACCTAAATGATTCTATGATCTGATGTTCTGTAAGTTCTAAGGCACCCAGACAAGAAAACAAAAACTTCCCAAAATTTCTGAGAAGAACAGTTCAGATGACTCAATGGACAAAACACCTCTAATGTCTCTGCACGCTTCTACACAACAGACACAAAAGCACTCAAAGTTACTGCAAGTACATTGGGCCACTCATACAACCAAGCATAAAGTTTTTTTATCAGCTGAAAAATTAAGACACATTCAATCTTCAGAAAAGATTTTAAAACAAAAATGTGTAACATATACACGCTCAAGAGGTCAGTCTTCAACCCAAAAAATGAAGTACTAGACATACTACTGGTATGCCCGATTATTGTAAAGGATGTAATGTACACCAGCTACTTTGATGAACATCACTGAGCATGATGAAAACTGACCATGATTTAAAAGACTATTTTTAAAAAACTGTTTTGCACATTTAGAAGAGACCCTTAAACAGTAAAAAATTTTCTGCCTTACATCCACTGTATAACATTCAAGAACAACTGCCACTTTCAGACAGCTAACAGTTAACACAGCTAACACTTATATTACATAGCACACCTAAATACCTTCATAATGTGAATGTTTTAAAGAGGAACAGGTTTTAGGACTTAAAAGAAATTAGTGACTGCTTTAAGTTTCTAGGTTAAAAATAGTCTCTAAACTTATGTTTAATCTTGACATTAGAATATTTCAAAAGTGAAAGACAAATTTATTTGAGGAAAAGAGTCACATTAACTCACTTTTAAAATCCATATTTCTTTCACAATGCAGGCTCTCTACCAATATACCTCATTTGATTCTTCCCTCTATCCCCTCAAAATTCACCCTGAGCTTTACAAAGTTGCCAGAAGGGTCACATTTTCTCATCAAAATTTCCCATATACTTCTACAACTGCAGGTAGTATTAGGAAATGAAACACAACTCAGTCTTATAACCAATTTTTATGCCTTGCCTTGAAATAAGCTTGACATTTATACACTCTCTGAAATATATTTTTTTAAAATTGCTTTCAGAAGAATGTTTATCTCAAAAAATTTACAAGTTGTCCAACATCATCCTCCTCTTAGAGGAAGCTTTGTATATTGAATTTTATATACAAATTTGTATGTGAAACATAATTTACAATTCTAAAGTTTTTGATGATAGACATTCTCAATTATTAAACAGCAGGCAAGATACATTTATCCTGCATCATTTCAGAAAAATGTGATGAGCAAGCAACTGTGTTCACAATACTACAGCTGAATACTACACTGATTTCAACCATAGCAGGTCACTTACTATATTACAACAGAAATACCTCATAATAAGAGTAAGTCTAAAGTTAAACATGGCTTGCACTTAATTTGCATGCTGTCTGTCAATAATACAAAAGAAATATCTTTCAGCCTACCTTGAATTTTAGGAGATATTTTGAACTTTTCAGAATTTCGAGGCCCTACACCACTATGTTTATAACACCTTACGATAATACTGTTTCATTTAAATAAAGTTTTGAGTCCTACCTATTGCTGATTAGCTTTTTAAAGAAGCATTTTTCAAATTATACGTAACAGAAGTTTCACCCGTGTATCTTAAGATGTGGAGTTAAATTCACAAGACCTGTATTTGCAGACCTGTAACAATAACTGCCATGAAGCAAAAAAAAAAAAAAAAAAATCAAAGAACCATGATGCCCATTTCCAATTTGAATGATGAGGGATCAGATGCTCACGTGTAAGTTACTTCCACATGATTTATACGCACTTAGAAGTTACAGGTTTTGTGTGGCTACATTTTAAAGTCACCTTTGGTAAATTACTGTTTACTAAAGCATTGCTACTGGTTTTGTTGTTGACTTTTTGGACTTTTGCACAGTGTTATCTGATCACATTTAATCCTCAAAGGCTACAATATAACCACACTCTAACAGGACACACTCCTGAACATTCTCACAAATTAATCTAGAATAATCTTAAAAGAAAAACAATCTGGATAGCACAAGGAAAACTTAAGAGTTTTAACCTGTCAGTGTTGCAGAGGCTTAAGTTCTCCCTGCAGCGGAGAAGTACAACACTGTGCAACAGGTCTATATTTATTTACAATAATATTGCTTTTCTTAGCAACTTCCATGGGACTCTCTACAGTACTCTCAAGTTTCAATATTCATAAAGGGTTTGAAGCATTTTTTCCAGCCTCTTAATAAGACTTATATTACATGTATATTACATTTGAGAGCATGAAAGTACTAGAAACATCACTGATTTTAGTAGCAGCCTACATAAAAACCCAAACCACACAACACAAAGACAGTTGTGTTTTGCATTTCTTAAGAAACATTTTCACACTAGGGAAGCATCACAGATGACAGCTCTACAAACCTAGGTCCAGATCCTGAAGGTCAGCAACAGAAAGGCTTCCCTATGATCAAGAGGTAACCCAATCCCTAACCACACATACAATTGTTGTATGTGTGTTCAATTGAAAAGTACGTAGTATTTCCACAACATTATGCATCTATGACCTCAGTCGCTATGCAAGTCTAACTTTAAGCTTAGGTAAGAGAAGCGTGAGACACCTAGAAGGACAATAAACAAAAATGTTATTATTTAAATAAATTTTAAAATAAGCAAGCATAGCTGATATTTGTTTCCTGAAGTCAAACATACTTCAGCTATGGCAGAATATTCAACAGCAGCATTACTTGAACTGTTGCGAGTGTTGGTCTATCTTCCACTTTCACTGCTTTAGCATAGCTGTTTGTCACTGCATGGTGAACTGGATCTGGGAAATCAGTTTTGCTTAGAAATGGAGTGGCAAAATCAATTGTTTATTTTCGACTAAATTAGGCCCCAGATATAGCTCAACATGCAACCTCATGCTTATGCAAGCACAATGGAGAGAATGGTGCAGACACGCTTTCGCCAGTACCACAGCCAAGAAAGACACAAACCCATGCCTTTAGAGTCGTTTCAATTTCCAGTGGACATCAGTATTACAAATTATTTATCATAATCCCTGCTAAGCTCCACGGTCATCACAAAACCTGGTCTAGTGAAAGGAGCCCCTACCCATGCCAGGGGCATTGGAACTAGGTGACCTTTAATGTCCCTTCCAACCCAAACCATTCTATGAAAACACTGAGCTAAGAGGAAGCCCTCCTCTTCAGATGTGTGGGCTATATCTCAGAAAGATCAGTTTTTGGATGGGAATACAAAGTTTTTAAGACTGTGGCAGGAGAACGTGGGAAGGGTGCTGCCGGTGGCCCAGCTCACTGTCTTAACAACTGACAGTCTTCCTGTTCAGAACAGCTAATCAAGCAATTTATAAATGCTGACCAATTTCAATCTCTTCCTTGTAAGTAAAGGTGGGTTTTTTGTTGTTGTTGTTCATGGAAGAAAATTGTAACAGGAGGATCAATGTCTCTTACATAAAAAGTAAAATTAGTCTTTATTTAAAAAGAGTGATTTTCAAACTTCAACGCATTTTGTCTAAATGTTACAAAGCCTCTCCAAAGTACGCACTGGCTATCTATTCATAGTTGGTAAGCAGCAGCAAGAAACTAGCCTTCCTGAAGTTTCTCATTTTCTTGAAACTCTAATACAGAGTCTTCTGCTGTCCACTCCTCATGACAGACAACATGCAGGATGAGAACAACAACTATACTTGGATCATTTCCAGCTGCTTCAGTTCTTTATGGAAAGACAGGCTGGGACAATGTTTATAAAATAGTGCATAATATAATAAACATAACTTAATAGCTAGAAAAAGGGAAAAAAGAATTACCATGAAAACTGTTAAGAAAAATTGAGTAAAAATACCATTTTGAGCCAGAAAAATGACATAACCGGAAAAGGCCAATTTCGTTTGCAACACGCCTCGCGTCTTACCAGTCACACTGTTTTCTTGTTTCAGCTGCCAAACTCCCCAGCAGCGCATCTGCGAACTGGCAGCTCCTCG